>NC_087204.1:6106994-6124494 GCF_015104395.2 Macrobrachium nipponense
AATGCAAAGGATTATACCAAGGGCTCAGATCGTTGAAATTCGTGTTATTGTAGTTTTCTAGTAATTTGTAAGTATACTTATATTATTCTTATTATTCTTAAGTGAATACTTATGCCGCTCTGCCGGGTTTGTTTCTAAAGCCGGCAATGTTTATGATTATGACGTTTATTGGCCATTTTCTTCTATAAAACAAACACACATATATGAATAGGGTTTCATGTTTACAATAAGATAATATAAGGTCGCATCTTTTAAAGGATTTTCGGAGAACTTCGAACGCTGCTTTCAACTACGATGAGGAGTTTTTTTATTCACACTACGAAAAATATACCTCTCTCTCTCTCTCTCTCTCTCTTCTCTCTCTCTCTCTCTCTCTCTCTCTCTCTCTCTCTCGAAGTGTTTGAATAGGCTCGCCCAAAAAGATTTTGCATGACAATGCAAATGAAATTAAAGATTACGAGAAAGAGAATGTATTAGATATTGCACTCTAACGAAATTGAATCCATTACGTTATGTAAACTGAGACTATAAAAAGCACCGCTTCCATCCTGCTCTAGTTTTTTGTGCATACAGATAAAATTTGTTCAAAATGATAGGTGGTATTTTCTCTTTGCCCTAAGCACTATACTTCGACAGCAGATAATTACAGCAATCGATCTCCAGCTTACTCGGGGGAGGCGCCATGCTAAAATCTACGGTCAAATAGTACGTTGTCTCAGCAACAAAAATTAAAATGAATATTCTATATTTTATTAGAAAATTGTTATGTACTGTTTAACATGGACATTATTTTTTACATTTTAATTTTAATAAATAAATCATAAATATCCTATCCTAAAATTGCTGTATCTTTAACTCAACGCGAACCACCTTTTTCAGACCTTTTTAAGTTTTTCCATAGACCTTTCCTAATCCCCTGTCCCACCAGCAACAACAACGACGAAGTAGTTAGTAGGCTTACTCCCCAAGTGAGCAAAATGTCAATAGATTGTTGTTAATCCATGATCTAGCTCGGTAAGAAGAAAAAACAAATAAATCAAGCACCTTTACAATTTAGATTTGTTTCCATCTCAGCTTATTCGAAAATATTTTATAGCTGTGAATTTTCTTTTACGGAACCAAACCTTGCTGTGCTAGGTCACTGTGATTCTAATCAGCGAGGTTTAGCAACGACGGGTCTGGTTGGTTGGTACCTGGATGGGTGACAGACAAGTATTTAACATCATCAAACTAGTGCCCCTCTGAAGGCCACAACATTATCCGGAAATAAAGTGGGTATGAGAGGGAAGTAATGGCGTCCTTCACTACTTAGCCACCTAATACCCATTTCTAAACCCCCAAATCATCGGATAAACAAGAAAATTATTAAACATTTTGTAATTTGTGCTCAGAGAAAGTGAAAAATCCTCACGTTTTAGAGAAGCATAATTAATATCTTTATGGCTTTTAATGAAATTAATTTTGGTCCTAACGACCCACGTTATGCAACAATTTCCTCAAAGTGTCTAGGAATTTCATTTGGCCTGGGATGCGAGATCTATTCGTTCTCTCTCTCTCTCTCTCTCTCTCTCTCTCTCTCTCTCTCTCTCTCTCTCTCTCTCTCTCTCTCTCTCTCTAGATATTGTTCTCATGTGTACACATCTGCTGACATCCGTTTATAGAACTGTGTAAGATTATGTGGAAGTAATTTGGCTCATAATTATTTTATCTAATGCGTGTGAACGTGTGTGTGTGTGTGCAGATTGAAATTTACACAGGCAGTGTATTACGGTTCCAAATTTAGAAAATCTTGTTTTAATTAGCAATTCCACTAAAGGTTAAAATGATTTTGTTACCTGCGCCGCTAAAATCCTGGGATGTTAAAATTTGCAGATCTAATTAGGCGTGCCATCAGCCGCTGAACACCGAGGAATTCCAGGATGCTTTATAAATTTAATTTAGCAAAATATCATGTTATGCATTACAGACTATTCCCCGTTTCAGATTAAATGCTACATTTGAGCAATTCATCTCATTTACCTGCAGAGTTATTTATTTTTAGCAATTTCTTCCGTGTTAAGCTTCAAATCATATAAATATCTGGTGAATTCTGAACGGTTTATTTAAAAAAAAATGGTGGTCAGCCTAAAAGTACCTTAAGTGGTTTTATGCAAAGAGAATTATGTATGATAATTGCAGCTAACAAGAGCCTGATTCGAACATGGTCTTTAAGGGACTTCCTGTGATCAGCCTTAACGGGCAATTTCTCTCTCTCTCTCTCTTTCTCTCTCTCTCTCTCATCTCTCTCTCTCTCTCTCTCTCTCTCTCTCTGTATATGTATTCTTACAAGAATCGGTATTAAGTAGATGATCAAGTTATGCTGCTGTGAGTTAACAGAATATTGATAAACGAACTCGCGTCCACTTGCTCATAATTTTATAAAATTTAATGACTGAAAGTTTGTTTGTTTGTATGGTGGGTTTACGCTGCATGGAACCAGTGGTAAAATCACCAAGCGAACACCACACATACAAGATCAGTGTGGAAAATATCAAATAATCAGCAAACAGATAAACCAGGAAAGCACAGCTGTGGTTTAGTGAGATTAACGAAAAACAAAAAAACGAAATATGCTTTCTGGATTAAATAGCTCATCTGGAGGCGATTCGATATTAACTATATAATTAGATAATTTATGAAGGTATGATTTATAATGTGGTGTTTGTTTGTAAATCTCTTGAGGATGCATGAGGAATAGGCGTTTGATTTATCATTCACTCGCTCCTGGATGTGGGGGTTACTTCCGGCAGCACCTCCTGCGCTGAAACTGGAATTTCCAGCTGCAGTTCTAATGAAACGGAGGGTTTTGATTCCAGGAACAAACAGCCGCTAATTGGAATGTTCGTCTCCCGGGAGATTTTGCTGAGGAAACCCTTTGAGGTGACGCCGAGCAAAAAAAAAAAAAAAAAAAAAAGAAAAAAAATAGAAAGAACCAAAGAAAGAAGGAACTGGAGGAAAATGAGGCTCGAGAGGAAAGTTATCTCTCCAACAGCTGTTGGAATCCCCCCCCCCCCCCCCTCCGCCCAACACGTCAACAGAAGGGGGTCAGGAAGGGCTTAGAGAGGGAGGGGGGACTTGGATGTTCCCTCAAGCTATAGGAGACGCTTCTGGAAGACAGAGAAAACTGCGAGGAACTTTTTGAGGGGGAAATCAATGTGAAACTTCATTATTGTTTTCCCAGAGAAGATTGAGAGAGAAAATCTTGAAATCTGCAAGATAAAGAATCCCTTTTCTTGACGAGTTGTTATAACATTCGACGTTATAACCACCAAGGAAACAATGTCCCCACAACCAAGGTCTATAGATTGCCCACAACAATTTCTTTCGATGCAACCGACATGTGGGATGGGTCCCTCTGAAGCCCGATGCGTAATTGTTTGTCTTTTGTTTTATCGTCTTAATAGATGAACAAAATACCATGGTTGCATAAAATGTAATTTCCACTGTAGAGTGTTTATTATTCTTGTGGGCCATAGTCCATTTACATCAAAATGAACGCATGTCAACAACCTTTTGATACATATAAAGAAAACTTTTGAGACACAGAAAGGAACCTTTAAGTTACATAGAGAGAGAGAGAGAGAGAGAGAGAGAGAGAGAGAGAGAGAGAGAGAGAGAGAGAGAGAGTGTTAATATATACACGAAAATCATTTAGCATCAAAATGAACAGTGTTAACAACCTTTTGATATATATATAAAGAAACCTTTAAGTTACATAGAGAGAGAGAGAGAGAGAGAGAGAGAGAGAGAGAGAGAGAGAGAGAGAGTATATACACCAAAATCATTTCACCGGATATCCCCATTTTACAGTCGTCCAGGACTACCTGGTATCGAATGGCTGACAGTTCACCCTCATTGCATTTTAAGAAGCAATGAGTTCTCCTATTAGATAATGAAAAAGCGACGGGTCCTAATCTGTGCTTTTCCTCCACGAAAGCAGGAGCCATTGACGAGGTCGAATTCGAAATCCTGTTCAAGCCACGAGCGTAAATACATTTCTCGATTGCTTCCACTAAATTTTAACCCTTCCATTCACTGGCAATATTGCGTATGAATGAATCTATTATGCTATTTTTAACAAGCTACGCAAACGTGCTTTCACTCAAGCGCTGATCGAAGAACAAGTTTTACCGTGACGATCTGGATTAAGGCTGAAGGATTCGTGATTTCCAAAGGTTCGCTTATAATCAATTTGCATTTCATGAAGGTTTGTCAATGCCAAGAGGAAATCGGTAAAAAGAGTAATGATGAGAAAAAAAAAAGTTCCTCCCTGAAGAGGATGGCCATCATCGTCTGCTCTCGAAATGCAGCTTTATTTTTTTCGTCTACCGCTTCTATTGAGTCTATAATTGGGCAAAACTTCCGTTCTCGCCAAGCGAGGTCATTAACCTCTTTTCCGTCTTTGTCGAGGAGGAATTAGGTCACCAGGTCTAGTGAGGAATTTCCCTTATTAGAGGGTGCTTTATTTTGTACATGTATATAAATATTGTCGCAATCTGATGTGCTTGTTTCATTTTAGAGATTTGAAAGTAAAAAAAGGCATTAGAGTTATCAGCAGTAATTATACTCAACTCAAGGCTCACTTGTTGAAACGAAAATGGTAAAGACCCATCTCGAAATATCACGTTTATAATTAACCAAGTATTCATAAAATAAAAAAAAGGAATTATATAAAACTCAGGTCCACAGCGAAAACGAAAACGGAAAGACCCATCTCATAATATCACGTCAATTATTAGCCAGGTATTCATATAATAAAAAACGAATTATTTTAAATTAAGTCTCACTTGTTAAAACGAAAACGGAGAAGACCCATATCCAAATATCACGTCTATGATCTAACCACTTCTTAATATAATAAAAAAAGGAATTATATTAAACTCAGGCCTCACTTGTTAAAAGAAACGGAGAAGACCCATCTCGAAATATCACGCCAATAAATTAACCAAACGCAATAAATTAACCAAACTTCATATAAAAAAAAAAATAAACACGGTACGTAAACAGCTGTTAAATGAATCAATCGGGTCCTTCTGCCTGCACGGCGATTTTTTCCTTTCACTCTCACTTATTTAATGAGGCAAAGCTTTAGAGCAGTTGAAGGATACTTCGGTAATATTGTGTTTAAGCAAACGAGATGAATTCGCACGCTCCGGAATCTTACGAGATATGTTTATCAGAAATCCCCGTATTGTACGAGACAACGAGAGCGAAGGCTGCTGTTATTGCGATGGGAGAAAAATGTTTATAATTTCTCATTTGACTAGATAAATAGCATAAGCAATAATAGCTAATTAAAGAGGTGTATGTAGATTGACCACAATTCAGTTTTATGAGAGAGAGAGAGAGAGAGAGAGAGAGAGAGAGAGAGAGAGAGAGAGAGAGAGAGAGAGAGAGTAGAGAGAGACGCATACGTAAGAACGTGTTTTCATTCCCCTGGACTTGTCTACACGATGCATTTAAATCATTCAAGAAAATATATATAGGCAAATGGGCCCAATCTTCTTACTTATGATTTAACAAAAACCCATTTTAATCGGTTAGAATTTTGACGTAAACCACCTTCAAATGGCAATGAGGATGTGACAGAAGCCAAGCGGTTAGAAATAATTTTATCATCTTCGTTAAAAGCCGATACAAATCACCTATATGATGATTAATGGAATAGATTGGAATATACATATACATGATACCATGTTTTCCAAATCAATCAGAAATATAAAACTCTCAGAATTCCGATATCATACCACACCGCTACTCGAGAGGGAAGACAAATGAAGAAGAAATATAAGAATGAGAGAAAAAAACAAAATTTATTGGAATATAAGAATGAGAGAAAAAAAATAAATTTATTGGAACTCTCATATCAACCGTCTTCAATATATTCTTTCCACGTGACATCCGATATTATCAATATGTCATTAAGAAGTTTTAATTTCTTTTTTTTTTCTCTCTCTTTTTTTTTTTTTTTTTTTTTGCTCCGTGTAATTTTTGCAGTTTGCTTTATGCTTGGGTTTTAAATGTCATACTGCTCAGTTTTGTTGTGAAATGAATCAATATTTGAATATATGTAATAACGTGTAATTCCTGAAGTCATATGAAACAGTCATTTTTATTTCGTCAAACCTTAATTTCACTTATCATTTTAATACAGTCTCTGTAAGACACCAAATTTACTGAAAATTCACTACATTGCGTGGAAAGGCGTTAGCCCTTTTCTAACTATTCGCAGGAAAAAAGACTCAGCGCCCCTGCCCAAAATAGTGGACCACGGGAAACACCGTAAGTTGTATACCGTAGCGCGAGATTAGTTTCAGCAGCTGTGTAATTCGGTCATACATCTCTCTCGGATCTATTCCTGTACTAACAGTGTATTTCAACATAATTTTCACCCACCATCTTAGTCCCTTAAGTGTAAAGACCTCTCTATTCACTGTTCGAAATTGGTTCATTATCAGAAGTTTAAAACAAAAGCATTTAGGCAAACTGAAGACATTATGGCATCAGTGATGTGTAATTGACGTCATTGCCAAATTTCACTTCCAAGTTCACAGTGACAAGTACTATAATTGAAGGAAATGTTCTTACGGAGTAATTTTTAAATTTTTATTCTTTTATTTTATTATTATTTTTTTGCTTTTTATGAGATGTGACGAAAAAAAAACAACAACAATAAAAACAAAGTATGATGAAGATTAACTTTGCAACTAAATACATACACACACATTTTTAGTTCTTCATTGCTCATTTCATCATCTCTCTCTCATAAGAAATTTCCTCGGGGACTGATGTAGGGATTTTCCAGATGTGAAGCATTAGAGAATCATAAAATGAAATAAATAAGGCATTGATTAGCAGGATGGCTGATGTTTACTTATCAGATAATCTGTACCAATTACGTGGCCTTTGTTAACTGAAATGTAACATACCTTTCCATACAGTTTTCACGGACTATGTCTTTCGTGTACCTATCCTACATTGTGGGTGAAAAATACATGCACACATGTGCATGTGTATATGGTATATATATAATATATATATATATTATATATATATATATAATATATATATATATATATATAATGCGCTCTGCTCTTAATCCTGCGAGGATCCATCGATCTCCACTATATACATAATGTAATTTACCATTCGTAACATAATACGTACACGAATTATTAAGCCTTTCATTCAGTTTGTAGCTACCCAGGATCTTTATGTCTCTTCAAATAAAGTACACACACATACGTAGAGAGAGAAAGAGAGAGAGAGAGAGAGAATATTTTTTTTTTTTTTTTTTTGTTTTGAAAAAATGGTCAACAATACATATGAAATTGACTTTGTTATCAAAGACCGTTACAGAAAACCACAGTACAGATTAGTATTCAGCGACTATTGTCATCAACGGTTAGAAACCTTTATTTGATTGCCATTTTTTCACGCAGAACCTACGAGGATAGATAAATCAAGCCAAGTTATCAAAACTCACATTCATTCAGCGAGGAGTAATTAAAAGCGCTAAAATTAAAACCGCTGAAATTAAAAGCGTTGAAATTGAAACGACAGCGCACGTTGGAAGAGCTTGGTGACTGGTGTCAGTCACCTCGGTCTATTTTCGACCACAAAGAACTTTTAAATGAGCGTGGCGGTGATATCTGGCTTTTAATGGGACACGTCAAATGTATCTTAATTAAGCAGCCTAGATTATGCCAGGCCGTTAATTAATGTCAAGATTACAACTGCCCTTCTTATTACAGATATATTATTTTTGTAGGGTCGAGTCCTGTTCTGGTTAAATGTATTCCATATTCCACATCAAACAAAAAACGCACTAAAATTTTTCGTCATGATCGAGTTTCAGTACAACGTATAATGCCGTATAAAACCACTAAGTAGCCTCAGTAGTAATTTAGTTTATTTAAACTCAAAGTTAGCCATGAATCGTGCATCTGGCAGCGCTTTCCGGAGTCACGAGACGCATTCTCACCTTACCGGATCTGGTGAGCAACTGCGTAAGTCTGCGTTGATAGCCAACTTCAACTTGTGGAGAGCATTATACGTTGTCCAGAAAACTCGATTCGGCGTAATTTTTACTTGTCATTAATAGGAAATAATGTGACGGCTTCTTCAAAGATATTTATGACTAAATATATATGATATATTGGAGTGAAACCTGAGATATACTGACCGAAGCTAAAGCTTCTTAGAATAGATATTGCTCACGCGAATGTATTTACGAGACAGTTGTGCGTGGAGCTTCAATATTTTTCCACGGTGTCAACACGCACGCCCGCACGGGAACGAATTTACCCCATTGGAATTCCACTTCTGGTGGCCTGGCTTTAAGTATTCAACGCACTGAGTTATGGTGACCGTGTGGTAGCACATAAATGCAGCTTATGTGTGAGAGAGAAAGAGAGAGCACACGGTATCCATTCAAGTACATCCCCGCTCAAGGCACAAGATTTTCTCGGTTGCGTATGGGTTGAAAACGAAAAAATAAAAACTGACCACTCCAACATGTCAACTGCAAATGTTGCATCGCTAAGTGGCGACACAGTCGAGCAGGGGATGACGCAATATGGCTAGCAAGCGATGAGGAGAAGAGTTCGGTTTCAGAGAGAGAGAGAGAGATGGCGGTCGTTGGACTTAGTTATAAGATTTAAAAAGGATGTGGATACAATCTATACAAACACGTTCTGGTCTATTATTGGGACGAGGCGGATATTTATTCTTATGGGGTTGATTTAGCTGATGTAATGCTTATGTACGAGCGGACACGCTTTACTATCCTGCATTCTAATAAATTCCTGTTATGTAGGAACTATTATCATAAGTGATATAGGTTATAAAGACGAATGCGTGCAAATCGAATAGCACTGATTGATTTAAGTCTTCGTAGCAAAGACAATATAGCTACGCTCGGGGTTCGTTGAATCTCTTCATTAAGAAAAGCACTCAAGGGAACTTATCTCCTATGATATTTCTAGACGCTACATAAAACCAAGATCCTTTAATACCTCTGCAAGAAGTAAAGTAAATACTTAAAACAATGTTCTTCAACGCACCTGATTTTGTTTAAGGTCAGAGGTCAAATGTCTGGTCGTCCAGACAAGCGATGCCTTTATATTTTATTTCCCTTTGAGGGAGAGTCTATTGAATTACTTCCTATCATAAATACGGTTTGGCATGACTCTGGGCAGGGTTTTATTCACATCTATGTTAGTGCAATTATTAATGAGTTCTCTAAAGCATTGTAGAATCTCATATTGACGCAATTTATGATGAAAAAAGGTCACCTTTATTTGTGTATATCGTAATATTCTGCAACGTTGATCATATTCGTTGTTACAAAATTAAAGATGTAATTCATTATGGCTTGTCATACGTATTTTATGTGCGAAATCAGTTATAGTTATTGGTTTTATTTGCATGTTTCTTGCAGAATGTAGTATTGTGAAACCAACTATGAGACTAATCACAGTTCCCACACTTTCTCCAAAACACCTGAGTGTCTACACCTTCAATATGCAAATGGAATGTAAGGTGAAATTTAAAGGACATTGCCGTTTAAGAGACGCAGTTCATGTTAAGAGGTCAAATGTCTGAACAGCGAGAAAATGTAAACCAATATCTATCATTCGAAAAGTTTTGAAATTATTCCCTGCCACTTTTAATGCTCACACTTCCTCTCGGAATTTTAGAGTAGATGGTTTCCAGTTTGGTATGATATCAATTTAAATAGATATTCTGTCTAAATGCAAATATTAATATATTCATAATTTGCATATCAGCTGAAAGATTCAATGAAATCATCAGAACACAATATTCACTTAACATTTCTTGCGTGTATACTTTGTAATATACACGAACAAACATCAGTTGTCGTGTAGACGGACAAACATATATTTCCCATTTCACACACACAATATATTGTGTAAATAGTTCTAAAAGAAAGTATCGACAGCTCACATGCGAATTGACAAATGCTTACGGTAGTTCGCACCACTGCCCATCGTAATTATTGCTGTATGCCGTGCGCATCCCTGTACGTTTGAAATTGTCATTTGTGTGGCAATATTGAAAATTACTTATTTTTTAGATCCCCTATTGAATGAAATTTTATTAATAAAGCTTCAAAATATTTCATACAATTAATGCCAAGCATAAACAGGCTACAAATACAGACATGTAAGTTATAAAAAAAAAAAAAAATTAAATAAATAAATAAACTTTCACAACGATAAGTAAAATATAAAATTTTAATCTTGCAAAAAAAAATCCATCTCTCTTCTCCTTCGATTAAAGTTGCATTGCGAAATTTAGCTGAGAGAGAGAGAGAGAGAGAGAGAGAGAGAGAGAGAGAGAGAGAGAGAGAGAGAGAGAGAGAGAGAGAGACGTTGTGAGTCCGTGTAACTTGGAAAGGAAGATGATTCCGGGTTAACTTTATCTGGCATGGTATCTTCCTATTAACATTGGGGCTATTATGCTCTTGTTACCGAACCCGTTGGCCTGTTTAAGAGGCGATATTTTGGTAGAGCAGCAACAGGGTTGTTTTTTCGGGGAAGAAGAAGCAGATAATGATGGAAGCCGTGAAGATTTTAATAGCGACGATAATGTAAAGCATCAGATCATAATTAGCGCAAACATGATGATGAGAATAAGGGAAGAAAACGCAAGAAAGAAATTATGCATAAAGAAGATGATGATGAAGATGAAGAAGAAGAAGAAGAAGAAGAGGAGAGAGAGAGACTCTCAAGATGAAAATTAGATTGGAAATGGCTACGGGCGTCGTTGACACTAAGCAGAGAATGAAAATGGAAAATAATGAATAATGTTAATGATGATAGTTGTCGATTCTATTTGTTAGAAGTGAAATGAAAGTGCCGATATTAGGTAAGGAAATAACTGACAGGATAAGACTTAAATAGAGAAAGATTTTTAGTTATTATTATGGTACGACTTGAATCCAACGTATCCAAACCCCAGTTTCTAAAAACGGACCATGACTTCGTTTGAACAGCGTATACTGGCAAGTAATTTGTATACTATATAAAGCACACTGCTCTCGAATAAAGATAGCATGCTAACAAAACTCCAATGTCGGCAGAGGCAAATACAATATATACTATATATTCACATCTGACCACTGCGCGCTCAGTGGTGAGCAGTTGCGTTATTCATTTATCAAATCGTCTGTGGGTCTGACGTTGGCCCACTTCGCTGGGTACAGAAAATTGTTTTTTTTTTTTTTTTTTTTTTTTTTTTTTTTTTCCACCCAAATGCACTGACATTTGGCTCTCCCTTCACTAGCCTCTGGACTGCACGTTGTTCCCGGGGTGGGGTGGGGGGGGGGGGGGTGGTGTGTGTTGTTGTGTGTGTGTGTTTTGCCTGAATGCTGGTATTATCATGTTAACAGAGTGTTTTTATTATTATTTTTTGTTGCGACTTTGAATCTTTAAATGCACTCCAGAATTTGAGAAATTCACTAAAAATGGAAATTAGCTTCACGAGACATGTTATTTGCATACTTACTTCTAGTTCATTCCTTGCATAACATGACGCATTCCTCTATTGCAGATAACTAGTCCTGGGTGGCTAACATTTCTACTATACAGGAGTTCCGATTCTATCCTTCAACCCGCGGAATTCTGAATTACTCGCTAGATTCTAAACTGAATATAGAATTCAGGTCATAGGCCAAGCGCTGGGACCTATGAGGTCATTCAGCACTGACACGGAAATTGACATTAAAGGGTTTGAAATGTGTAACAGGAAGGAAAACCTCGAGGGCAGTTGAACTATGAATTAATAGGAGAGGGTGGAGGAGTAGACAGAAGAAAGAGAATATGAAAGGAGGTACAGTAAAGGGGGTTGCAACTAGGGGCCAAGGGCACGCTGCAAAGAACGTTAATTAAAGCCTACAGTGTACCGCATGAGGTGAACTGACGGCACTATCCCTTTATGGGGAATACCCAGATACTACTCGATTCCCTAGTGTTTCGACGCTGTTTCTAAAATGGTGCAGCCTATACTGCCTTGAAGGTCAGATTCAGTTTCCAAGTGGATCTGTTTCTGTGCCTTGGTGGCTTTGATTGTATCCATACAAGAAAGGCGATCCATTCTTCAGGATCCATTCAGTTTGACTGCATTTTAGGGGATGGACACAATAAAATTCGGGTGTTCTTGTAAGTATCACCAGTAAGAGACAAGATGGCAGGACGAAATTCATTCACGTTGGAGGAATATTCTTTGGAGCTGGGACGGGTGGAGGAGTTGTGGGGGGTGGGGTGGGGTGGGGGGGAGACAGTCGCTGGTAGTAGTTACGACAACTTCTCAAACAAACTTATAAAAATCTTGATTGTACGTCAGCTATTATCGTACGTTCTTCCTTGATCTCTAGACAACACTGGCCGACCAATAGGTAAAATAAAAAAAATTCAAAATCGTATTTCGAATAACTGCAGATCCTATAATCTATCAATATATCATCAAACCGGGTCGAGTAAGCTTCAGTTATTTCGTATAAGTGAAAATTCGACTTGTTTTGAATAATCAGAAGCTTTCATGGGCGATAAGTCTTCTTTTACCCATATTACAATCACGATTATAGAGACCTCGCGCTTAAAACATTGCGCAGAATTTGTCAATTCGAATCTACTGTTTTTGGGTGTTAAAAGTTTCTGTCAAAGGCAGACCTCAATGAAATACCTGATTTTGGAGGAAAATCTAAGACTGGATGAATATACGTGCAAAGGAATCTGTAGACAGATTTATTTCAAGCGCTAACATAAAATGATAAAAAACGAAGACAAGAAACCAAGTATTTCCTCCAGACTAACCCCTTGAATTTTCAAGCTCACCGAACTGGCTATTTCCATCCAACCTTCACTCTCTTTTCTTTGTTATAATATCTTTTTAATATTCTTCGCCTCAGATGTTGGCATCAAGCATTGAGTGCGTTGTTGTGCACTGCAACACAAGGACGGGTTTTGGTATTTTGGTAATATTTTCCATGTACAGTTACTTTCAACAAGTCGTTTGTATGAACTGCATCGCAAATGAACGAGGGCAGTTTTATGTGGCCGCAAACATTAACCACAACAATTTATTGACGGCTGGGCTACGCACAGAGAGAGGAGAGAGAGAGAGAGAGAGAGAGAGAGAGAGAGAGAGAGAGAGAGAGAGAGAGAGGAACGAAACCTCGGTTATTTTTGTATAGATTTGTTCTTGAAACTAAACTAAAGTGTCTTTCGTTTCGGGCTTGTGAGCCAATTCCTGCCTAGACGGCTATTTAACGATAAGAAATGTAAGTTCAGTAGACAGAACACGAATGAATCTCTTCTTAAAAGGTAAATTTACCAAAACAAGATAGTTAAAAAATAAAAACGATTAATAATACTGATGAACATAGCGCGTTTTTACGCTTGTGTGTATACGAGTACCATTTTTTTTCTAAATATGCAACAAACGCTCATGAAGGTTGTATATTTGCACATTTATCAAAACCACCTCACCTCAGCTGAGGAACCAAGATGAAGATAGACTCTTCGGAGAATCTTCACGCGGATCGACACGTCCTGAATACTGAATGTGGCGATTCGTGAATTATACGATAAATGTAATATTCAACCTAAGGCCTAAATTATACGTGGGGTTGCGCGCTCCAAGCAGGAACATTCCAGACGAGCCGTCTTAAAAACTGTTATAGCTAGACTGTCGTTTTTCGCATTGTCATCATTGCACAGTCTTATCAGGCAAACCTGAAAGCGTTTTTACATGTTGGAAAAGAGTGCAATCTATTTATTCTGGATTCTGAAAATTTTTTTTCACTTTTTCACTTTTTTCTTATTTTCTATTCATCATGATGACGATGTCATTATTCCTTTCTCTTCGATTCCGCACAAAAAATAATAAAAGATTTTAGAATAGTATGAACTTCAGAGCAATCTTCCAAAGAGGAAATATCCCTGTGAGAAAATAGGCCGAAAGATTATGATATATAAACGCATTTAGCGAATCACAAGAAACTTATTATTGAAAGCAATGGGGGAAAAAAGATATTGATGGGAAACTAAAAAAAAAATTGCATATCTAATCAAAGCTTTCTAAATCCTCAGAAGCAAAGTGGAGAGCAATGAGTAGCTTTTAAATGCGCATCACAGAAAAGCATAAAACTGAGGTGAATTTTCATTCGTGTTGAATATATGATAAATGAATAACAAATGATGGAATAGTGAATATAAATTGCTAATACATCTATCTATTTATTTACTTTTCATCCACACACGTATATATATTATATATATATATTATATATATATATATATATATATATTATATATATATATATATATAATATATATTATATCTAATAAAAGGAGACCATAAAAACACCAGAAATATAGAGAGGAAAGTACTATATTTCAGAGACTGCTGTCTCTCTCTTCAGGTAAATCACTTCCCCAGAGATTAATACAACACAAACGGTCAGTTAGGTATGGACAACAGAACTCGCTATTTTCAACCATATAAATGAACATAACCATAGAATAAACTGGAATTTGTCACGTGTAATTTATAGCAGCAACTGCCGGTACAAGAGTCAAATGATGGAATGGACCTTAATAAAAGAGAAGCAGGTAATGAACATCTCAAAAGGAGCATGGATTTCGGAGTAGTCGACGAAGTGTTTATTCAACCAACGCTTAAGAAGATTAAAGGAAGATTATCAGCGGGGGTGACCTAAATTGGCTTACTTGTGGACGGATCTCTTGGTATAAATACCACCTTTTCTGTAAACTTTTCTCATTCAATATACCTGAAGAGAGAGACAGCAGGTCTCTGAAATATAATGTTTTCCTCTCTATATTTTTGTGTTTTTATGGGCTCCTTTTATTAGATGGAATTCTGTTGTTACAGAACATTTTTACCAGATATATATATATATATATATATATATATATATATATATATATATATATATATATATATATGTCTTTCGAATTAAAAAGCGTTTTACAATCATTGTATATAACCTTAAACGTTTATAGTATCATTTCAAAATAAGATGCATAATGATATATGAGTTTTGTATAGTTCAGTAAGCGGCTGCATATATGTACAAGCTAGAGAGAGAGAGAGAGAGAGAGAGAGAGAGAGAGAGAATATTCAAAATGGAGTCTACCTCGTCAAGCTCCTCCAGTCTTTGTCTTGTCAAATTTATTAGGAGGGACTTCGGGCTATAACTTAATTAATACCTCTATTTGCAGATGAAACTGATGGAGATGTGCTCTGGTACCTTGAGGACACCCCGCCTTCTTTTTGCCTACGATTTTTTATAAAAAATATGAACGAGATTCAGCAGAATCTTTTCACAAATATTATTCACCCTTCATCTTTACAATCCTGCACACAATTATAGTTTTCCTTGAAAGAGAACTATTATTGTGCCGGCTTGGTCCATCCGTCCGCATTGTATTCTGTCCGCCCTTAGATCTAAAAAACTAATATTTATAAACATACCTATATATACATACATACATACATACATACATACTATATATATATATATATATATATATATATATATATATATATATATATATATATATATATATATATATATAAAAAGTATAAGCCACGAAGGAAAGTAAAACACTGGAGTGACTGCAAGATCTTCTTTCGGCTCACGTCCGTTTACTTAGTCGGTCTGCTAAGTAATGGACGTGAATTCGAAAGATCTTGCAGCTACTCCAGTGTTTCACTTTCCTTCGTGGCTTATACCTTTATTTATGGATTTATTCACGTTCCAAACTTTTTCCTGATTCAGTCATATATATATAGATATATATATATATATATATAGTATATATATATATATATATATATATATATATATATAAACTTAGAGGAACAGACTTAAGAAGGAAGGTGGGAAGAAGAAGCAGGAGAGAAATAAAGGAGAAAGTCGAGGAAACAAAGCCAATTCTGCAACTGCCCCTTCCTTTCCGGCACATAATTAGTTATATACACGCACCAGTTCACGCGATTTATTGATTGAAGGGTATAACAAAGGGCTGAACAATAACCTCGTTTCACTTTTACGATGCGACGCTATTGTTCCGTGTTTCTTGACTCCTCGTCAGATGAGAGGGTGATTAGTATCAATTTCATTACGCGCGAATAATGGGATTACGCAACTGAGCCGGTAATTAACCAAGCGGGTCATTCAAACGACTGTTGAACATGGAAGAGGTGAGAGGGTGGAGTAGAATCATTGCTTGTTGGGGGTCAAAGGTCACGGCTAATATACAGAGAATAAAGACTGTTGGAGAGATAATTACTCTCAGTCAAGAATTATTCTATGACTGATTTCCGTACTTATTGCGAATAGTATAGTAGATTCACATCAACCGTGCATCTGATGTCTAGGCCAGTCCCTACGACGCTCCTGATTGGCTGTTGATAAGCCAATCACAGGGCTGGAAACTCCCAGTCTCTCGAGAGAGTTCACATACGTCTTTCAAAAGTGAACTCTCTAGAGAGACTGAGCATTTTGTTTATCTCAGTTTTTCCTAGCTTTGCTTCAACAGAAAGACAAAAATTAGGTCTGAATGGACGCTATTCATTCTTCAGGCTATTCTAGAGCAGCTGAATTCGAACCAGACTATCATAAGCCTTCAAATGGCGATACAGTCCAGCGCTTCAAGGCAAAAGAAAGCTATTCCTGCTAACTGAAATGCTGACATTTACTATTCTCCATCAGAGAGAAAGCAAGACGAAACGAAGCACTTGGAAACGAAATGGTTGAGGGATAAAAATTTCCAGGTGGCGCTGGAACTAACACAGGTAGCTTTTACGGCATCGGCCAAGCAATCGCCTTAATGGTAAGACCACATAAACCCGGGGACATCATCAAGGAAATGGCTGGACACTTCCTTCAGCACGTAGGAAACTTAGGGCGCGGCTGTCCTTCTTACGAGCTAGGATGCTTCCCTTCTCGAGGATGCTTCCTTTGAAGAAAATTAGGCAAGAGAGAAAATACTGACTGACTTTACTTTGTAAATATTTAAGGAAGAGAGAAAATAAGGACTTTCCTTTGTAATATTTAAGCAAGAGATAAAATGCTGACTTTCCTTTGTAAATATTTAAGCAGAGAGAAAATACTGACTTTCTTTTGTAATATTTAAGCAAGAGAGAAAATAATGACTAATTTGACTTAGTAATATTTAAGCAAGAGAGAAAATACCCACTTTCCTTTGTAAATATTTAAGAACGAGAGAAAATACCGACTAAATAAATTTCTTTTGTAACCAAAGAGAGAAAATACCGACATTCCTTTGCAAATATCTAAGCAAGAGAGAGGATACTGACCTAACTAATTTTCCTTTCTAAATAAGCAAGAGAGAAAATACCGACTTTCCTTTATAAAATATTTAAGCAAGGAGAGAAAATACCGACC
>NC_087204.1:6129494-6133542 GCF_015104395.2 Macrobrachium nipponense
GCCTTTGTTTCTAACATCAAATTGCACGATGTAACCTGCATTGTCTGGCAGTTTGTCCTTTCGTTCAACCCTCAACATCCTGGGACTATCTAAACATATGAAAGGCAAAACATTATTTTGGGGAACATTGGAATTAGTTTAGGTGGTTTAAAAATTTATTTTTACTAAATAAAGAATTTATTACTTGATGGTTTTCCATCTAGGTTTGCCAAGAGAAAAAGACAAATGCCCACTGGAACAATATTCAAAAATAATATAGTGGTAGGTCAGGAATCCAGACGCATTTCCGTTTACTTGATTATTTTTATAGTTTTGAAAAATATTTTAGATTTTATTTCGCAAAATTGTTTTATTTCCGTCTATATTAGTTCGTTTTTATTAGTTTTGAAAAATATTATAGATTTTTTCTGGAAAATTGTTTTATTTTTTTTCTTTATATAATTATTTTTTATTAGTTTTTTTGAACAAAAATATTTTAGATTTTTTTTTGCAAAAATTGTTTTATTTCCGTCTATATTAGTTCGTTTTTATTATTTTTGAAAATATTTTAAATTTTTCGCGCAAAAATTTGTTTTTTCCCGTCTATATTAGTTCGTTTATATTAGTTTTGAAAATATTTCACTTTGTTTGACTTTATTTGTTTGTTATTGTTTTATTTCCGCCTATTTAGTCCTCCTTTTTTAGATTTTTTTTGTGTGGGGGGGGGGGCGGGTGGTTAGTGGCAAATTTATACTTCTATATTTCCGTCTATATTAGTTCTTTGCTCCACATGGCGTCGATTCACTTTGTAATGAACATCCGATTTCATTCTGTGATTTTAAGCCTTTCATTTATGAGTTGGAAATCGTTATCCTTCAATTTTTTGTTTTCTCCTATTGATTCAAACTTGGGTTAAATATTTGCATTCCGACCTGCAGTATATCAGTGTTGTCGTTTGACGAACAAAACAAACCCTGGAATATTCGATGGAAATTCATTAAAATCTCTCTCTCTCTCTCTCTCTACGAGGTGTTAATGTAAACTCCACAATGTAATAACTGATAGTATAATTTGACTTGAATATGCATTAAGTAATAAATATATAGTATATTTAGGCTCAAATATTACTAATCGAACACTTTGAAAGGAATTCTTGTTACTGCTGTTAACGGCTTTGTCTGTCCGTCCTCAATCTTACTGTCCGCCCTCGGATTTTAAAAACTACTGTGGCTAGAGGGCTGCAAATTGGTATGTTGATCATCCACCTACCAATCATCAAACATACCAAAGTGCAGACCTGTAGCCACAATTGTTTTTTTTTTTATTTGAGATTAAAGTTAGCCATGATCGCGCACCTGGCAACTCTATAGGACAGGCCACCACCGGGCCGTGGTTAAAGTTTCATGGGCCACGGCTCCTACAGCACTGTACCGAGAAAACCGAAAGATAGACTGATTATACGGAATTTAGGATAGGATATTTATGATTTATTTATTAGAAAGCAAATGTAAAACATAAATAATGCGCATATTAAACTGTACAGAACAATTATTTCTAATATAAAATGTAGCGTATCTACTTTAATTTTCATTGGTGAAACAACGCACTATTTGTCTGTAGAGTTTAGCATGCGCACCAAGTAAGCTGGAGGTCGGATCACGCCTTGTTTTGAAAAAGTCTTCTCCAACAGCTTTTCCAAATCAAACTTCTGTTTAACTTCAAATTAGCACAGTTTGTATTTACTAATGTGACCTGTAAACATTTTGCCATTAGCATAGCTGTCATTCCGTCTGTCTTGCTCTCTCAGGACACCGTTTGAGTTAGGTTAATTAAATATAAAATTTATTAACTAGGTTCAACTCACGGACGAACTTAAAATATCACAATTAATTCAGAAAACCAGAAACCCGTTTCTCCAAACGTTAAGTGTGATATGGAGGATGGAAAATTCTCTGCTTGTCATGCAACGCAAACGTATTCCGAATTTATGCCACCGTGGTAATTTTCTCTCGATCCGAAACGCAGGGAACTATTTTAGGTTACATTCCAAGTGGGAAGGTGCAGTTCCTACGCACCGGGCTCATGGCTGAAAACAGCATCGGTTTTGCAATCAGCAGCTGCGGCTTCCATTCTCTCACCGACCATCTGATTTTTCTTCGAATCATAAAATGACCTGGAATCTCTGCCAAATGAGTCTTGCAATACAAAATAATCGTTTATTCTTTTGTGCATGAGAGAGGGAGAGAGAGAGAGAGAGAGAGAAGATGAGAGAGAGAGAGAGAGAGAGAGAGAGAGAGAGAGAGGGCAGATTGTAATGCGCCTTTTATTCACTGATTTTCCTCAGTATTTTGTCTGGTGATTCCATGTTCTGCAAGTTGGCCCCAGTTGTTTCTGAATCATTTATTCATCGTTCAAGGATTCGTGAGCAAACTGAATCAGAAGGATGATTTCACATGTTAGTGGGCTCCACTGATGTCTATTTCACCATCATAAAACATAAAAACGGACCTTAGCCTTCACATGACTATAGCTATTTTTAGCATTGCTGAATTGAATATAGAATTTTGGCCATATGCCAAGCACCTGGGACCTATGAGGTCACTCAGCGCTGATATGGAAAATGACAGACAAAAGGTTTGAGATTCAGGACAAAGAAAAGATGAACTAACTTTACTTCACACAGCAGAACTGTAGCATGGTTTGTTACACTGCTACTGCCAATATATATGGAAAAAGGGTCAATCTCCATATAAATAACTTTTTCTTTGGATATAATGTTTCCCATCAAAATATGGAATAAAAACAAAAGCCATTTTTATTTCCAACTGCAACGTGCGTCGACAACAGTAATTAAGGAGGAAGCATATCTAAGAAAATTTTCTAAATTAGGAAGGAATTATTACCTAGAAATTTTCTAATTAGGAAGGAATTATACTAGAAATTTTACTAATTAAGAAGTATGTGTATGTAAGAAAATGTTCTTAATTAAGAAGGAAGCTATCTAAGAAAATTTTTTTTCTTAATTAAGAAGGAAAGTATATCCGAAGAAAATTATCTTAATTAAGAAGGAAGTATGTCTAAAATATATTCATCATTAAGAAGGAAGCATATCTAAGAAAATTGTTCTAATTAAGAAGGAAGTATATCTAAGAAAATGTTCTTAATTTAGAAGGAAGTATATCTAAGAAAATGTTCTTAATTAAGGAGGAAGTATATCTAAGAAAATGTTCTTAATTAAGAAGGAAACATATGTAAGAAAATTTTCTTAATTGAGAGGAAGTATAATTTGAAAATGTTCTTAATTAAGCAGGAAAAAGTGGTTTTATCACGCGGTCTTAATTTTGCTTTTACGTCTAAAAGGTTACGTTTTGACTCACACTTCTTGAATTGGGAACGTTTGTTTAAGGCTTTACAAACACATAATTTTTATGCCAACATCCCAAAGGCTACTCTTATGATTATTGCAGATCAACTCTTAAACACCTTGCGTTTTCGTCCTTTTACAATTATAAACCAGAGTCCAAGTATTTACTTAGTACTGACGAGTTTAATATTTTACAAAGTCTAGCTAAAGACACATCCATTGTGGTTACAAAACCCGATAAGGGCAATGGTGTAGTCTTGCTGAATAGAACAGAGTATGTTTGATAAAATGATAGACATCCTTAATGATCAAACTAAGTTCCACGTTATTAAGAAAGACCCTTTCAAATGTATTGTGCATTTAGAAGATAAAGTCAATAGAACATTAGACAAACTATATAAATCTGGCTGTTTCTCTAGAGGTTTTTCATGGCCTTCAAGCGTCCGGGTCTAGACCAGGACGTCTGTACGGGCTCCCCAAGGTCCACAAGGAAAACTACCCATGAGACCTATTCTATCAGCTATTGGAACTGCCAACTATAATACCGCAAAGTTTTCTTCTTGTTCCCATCCTTGCGCCGTTAACTACAAATGAGTATACCTTGAATGACTCCTTTCATTTTTATCAACTGCCTAAGAAAACTGTAATTTTGATAATTTGTGTTATGGCATCATTTGATGTGAAGTCTCTTTTCACTGAAATTCC
>NC_087204.1:6134042-6139042 GCF_015104395.2 Macrobrachium nipponense
CTTAATTCTCTTTGTGTTACTAAAATTACTGGTGAGTTTTCTTTTCGTTCCGAAAACTTCTCAGGTGATGTGAAGATTACGTTCTTTTTTTTGTCTTTTTTTGTTTTAAATACGCTAGTCTACACTGTTCCCGAAGATTTTACAGATTTGAGAGAGAGAGAGAGAGAGAGAGAGAGAGTCTTTTTAGCTCCTAGGAACATGAGACAAGTTTTGATAGGATCGCTCAACAAACACACACACACACACACACACACACACACACACACACACACACACATATATATTATATATATATATTATATATATATATATATATATATATATATATATATATATGATCCTTCTCACTGAAATCTATGTAACGCACAATTTTACCAATTACCTGACGGACGTTACAAACTAAATCCATTAATAATAGAATAAAGATAAATGCGACTGAATTTTCAGCCAGAAGCGTCAGGGGCAATTCATCAAAAATAAAGTGAGCGGGGAAGAATCGCTCCCAAAATGGGATTGCGTTTTGAATAGTTAGTTGATGAGGAAGGATCCCCCCCCCCCCCCCTAAAACCCTCCCCCCCTCCACCCCAATCAAACACACCACACCCTTTTTCGAAGACCTACATACGCATATGGATAAAGAATTCTACGTCCGATATAAAGAATATAAAGTTGGGAAGATGCAAGTGAAGATTCATTATCTCATGACAAGACACTGTTTTTCTAGCAATGGGACAACTTCATATACATAAAACGAGAATTATAGTTTTAAGGTTATCAATACTAGCGAAGAAAAAGATCTTAATAACGTGATAACTTTTCAAGACTTAAACCCCCCCCTCGAGACTGGAATTTTTGCCAAATTTTTCCGCACATATTTAACATTACATTCCTATACAACATTTTCTGTTTTCTACTTTGCAGACTTCCAAACATCATTGATATTTACCAGAACTTACAATAATTAGGCAATTAGATATTTATTTCATAAATGCCGGAAATGATGAGCAGAACAGAGAGAGAGAGAGAGAGAGAGAGAGAGAGAGAGGAGAGAGAGAGCCAAATCTGGACAAGAATACGCGCACGCACTGATTAAATTCCTGGCTGATTGTCTTTCATTTGTATTGCTATGCAGTTCACTCTCGCGAGTTAGCCTTCAATTGCATTAGGAAATTCCTGCAGTCTTTCCAGTACAGTGAGAGTTTAATTGTAACAGGTGATTTAAATAGTTATTTGAGCTTCATGTTTTCCAAGCATATTGGATATTATGGTGAAGATCAAGGTGCGTGCTAAAATCTACGGTCAAATAGAGCTTTGTTTCACCTAGGAAAATTAAAACAAATATGCGATATTATTATAATAGAAATAATTGTTCTGTAATGTTTAACATGCACATTCAGTTTCTTTGTAAATATAAGCAAATATATTTTTGGACCCCCTCCCCGAAAAAAATAAATAAATATAAATAAAAAAACAAAACAAGCTCTCAATATTCCCAATACTTTGAAAAAAAAACGAAGGAATTTAACCGAAAGGTTTTTTGAATAGATCTTATAAATTTTACTTTCATAAACTAAATTTATTTCTGAAAAAGCAATAATTAAGTTCTGTTTAAAACTCGATCTACTTATTTGCGTTTCTTATTTAATTGTGTTACTGTTTTCAAGATTTCGTATATATACCATATTTGATGAAGATGGAAATATCGAAGATTTCTTACTGTTTCTGTAATGTCTTTATTGATATAGAGACAGAAAAATAACCGTGGGGAAATAATTACGACTTTTGATAAATAAGAAATAATAAAATATGAAAGAATTCCCCACATTAAAGAGTTTTTTTTTTTTAAATCAAATCGAACCTTAAGCAAACTGAGACCATATTACCAACGTTTCCATTGGTTCAGAGACACATCACGAAAAAAGAACTTTACTTTAAACTGTTTTTCTTACCAAAGAGAGAAACCTAAATGCTTTGCGTTGCCAAAAAAAAAAAAAGAAAAAAAAGGAAAAAAAAAGTTAAATTCCAACCAAAACCGTAAAGCTTAGCGTTCCAGGAGAGAGAGAATGGAAACTGAAAGGAAAATAACGTCGACGAAAACGTGCAGTAGCTAAAAATAAAATAGCCACTGCAGAGTAGATTTCACAACGAAATGCAGAGAGCAATTATAGTCATATAACGAGCAGCAACCTTTCCAGTCAATGTGAAAAATACTTGTTAAAGGGATTGTGTCGATATTTTTTTCTATGCTAAGCATTCGATGGGACGGCTGTGTATGTACATGCACACGCACACACAAATATACATATACATACACACACCCACATATATACGCACACACTTTTACAAACTACTAGTGATTGTGCGTGGCCTTCCAAATATATATATATATATATATATATATATATATATATATATATATATATATATATATATATATATGTGTATGTATGTAATGTAAGTATAATAATATATATATTATATATATATATATATATATATATATATATATATATATACTAATATATACATTAATAAACTAGAGATAATGACCTTCAAATCAGGAAATCAGGAAGGCTTACCTTAATGATCTATGCACTAATCATGAGGTAGGGAATGTGAACACAAAAGCAAAACCACATTGCCAACAAAACTGAAGCAGTGGATGGACTTGTTACCGTTCGACCTACTACGACAGATGTCCAGAAATGGCGGAAGAAGATGTCAGTGATTTGCAAAAGCGTATAGAAATAATTAAACTGAGAGGCTTGGCGATGTGATTGACACATCAAATCACTTCACATCACATCACAAGAGAATCTTCCATAATTAGCAGTTGTTGAATGGATGTGAATGGATGAGTAAAAGTGGCAAAAAGCTCTTAATGTCTCTAAGGACTCGTAAAACGAACAAATGGAGAATGATCGTTACGAAGGTCTGGAGAGATTTGACAACGAACCCTGTTAACGACACGAGGCAGGAGCTTTAGTTCAGCTTTTATATAGCAAAAACCAGAGAGGGGGGTGGGGGGCACGATGAAAAAGCAAATCACGAAAGAATCATGTTATAATTCCAAAGGATCCATTGTGTCCTGATATAAAATTCAATTTCTGGTGCTAATTGGTTTCATTTATGAGAGGCATTTGAATTTTACCTGATTTGAACTTGAACAAAATGCGATCATTATGACTGAATTAAGTCACAGTTGATTCTTTTCACAAAGATTGAAATTCGGTTCATTTTCAATATGAATACAAGTCTGAAAATGATAAAACGAGATATATATTGAATTCTACCCTAATTCTTACAGATAAAATGTATCTAAATAATAAACACAGTACACGCACAGTCAGTTGACCAAAGTGGCAAAAATATAATAGCAAGCACTCCAAAAAGCAGACAACATATTTAGATTATTTTTTTTAGTAAAATTAACTTTTTTAGCATGGCGAGTGGTGTGGAATGAAGAGACTACTTGCCAAGGAGAAGGCATAAATACTATCAAACGGAGAAATAAAAGAAAAAAAGTAACTAAAGTGATTCCCTGCCCGACAGTGTTTGAAAAAAAATATAAAAGTTTCTTCTTTTAATATTATCCAATCCATATCTACCAAGTCGTCTCTTTGTAAAGAACCAAGAATGATAACCAAAATATACCTTGGTCCAGGAATACTATGATAAAATACATGTAGAGAGAGAGAGAGAGACAGAGAGAGAGAGAGAGAGAGAGAGAGAAAGAGAGAGAGAGAGAGAGGCCTCGTTTTTCAGAAGTGTAAAGCAGTTTGTCAGCCCTGCCCAGGAATTTTTCTGGAATAGCTTAATATTTAACGCAACAGAACGTCGAGGTAAGAAATATATTCAGGAAATGGTAGATGAAAAATAGAATACCGCTTTGAAGTTGAAAATATGCTTCTCCCTCTTGCATTTGCTACGAAATACCCGGGAAATGTTTCGCATTCACGGGGTTTATTCCTTGACAACACGCGCGCACGCATGAACTACTATAGTTGATTCTCATCAACCGTGCATCTAATGTCTAGGCCAGTCCCTTACGACGCTCGTGATTGGCTGTTGATAAGCCAATCACAGGGCTGGAAAACATCAGTCTCTCTCGAGAGTTCACATGGGTAGGATCTATGTTCCATCTTTCCTGAGAGTATCTTTCAAAAGCATCCCTCAGGAGAGGCGGACCATAGATCCTGCCTATGTGAAATCTCGAGAGAGACTGAGAGTTTCCAGCCCTGTGGTTGGCTTATCAACAGCCAATCAGGAGCGTCCTAAGGGACTGGTCTAGACATCAAATGCACGGTTGATGTGAATCTACTATAATACCAGCTTTACTTTATGAACGATAGCACCGGCTGAGATGAGAATATAGTGAGTATGAAGGCTGAGGACCAGAGAGGGGGAGAGAGAGTGAGAGACGGCAGAGGGAGAGAGGCCTTCATTTCGCAGTATGTAATAAGCACTTCTACTTAGGGAAAGAGGAGAGCAGCTCAAGAGACGGCCTTTCCCAGAATTTCGGCATTAATTAGTTGGACCAAAGTAAAAGATTGTAGAAAAGTTATATATATGATATTTGATGTGTAAATGTGGTATCTGTGTATAACGTTATATACTTTTCTTCTTCTTCTTCTTCTTCTTCTTCTATTATTATTATTATTATTATTATTATTATTATTATTATTATTATTATTATTATTATTATTATTATTATTATTATTATTATTATTTTTGCTCTATCACAGTCCTCCAATTCGACTGGGTGGTATTTATAGTGTGGGATTCCGGGTTGCATCCTGCCTCCTTAGGAGTCCATCACTTTTCTTACTGTGTGTGCCGTTTCATTATTATTATTATTATTATTATTATTATTATTATTATTATTATTATTATTATTATTATTATTGTTATTATTATTATTATTATTATAGGGAAAGTAAATCCACAGTGGTATGTGCTGTTTGGTTTGATATTGCCAATATACACTGCATATATGTTTG
>NC_087204.1:6141542-6146542 GCF_015104395.2 Macrobrachium nipponense
CAGTTCGTCTCTCGACTCTGTTCATATTTCACTGGTCATCCTATTTCCGAAGAGATGAAAACTATTCAGTGTTTATACCTTTATACGCAACCCATTAACCATTGGCCCGGGAGAGGGAAACTGAATCAAGTGAATAGAGTTTAATCCAGTCTTTTTGGTAATGTTAGATTTCGAGAAAGTTAAGATCGTTCTCAGACAAATTCGTCCAGGGAACCTTTAGATGGTCGTTTATTTTCAGACGCCGCTGTGGGATCCTAATGTGTAAGTTTCGTTTCCAAGAATAAAATCTTACGAGGTTATTTTACCTTCTTTGCTGGTCGCTGATAAAATTAAATTTTAATCTTATCTTTTATCGTCTTTCGTTACAATCAGGTTAATTTGACGACGCCGATACAGAGTAGAAATCTCTATCAACAAGTTTTTAACTGATTAGTTTTAACTCAGTTCAAAGTCGTACCAACGCCATTGTCCCTTGCTAAAGAAAGAATGAAAAAAAATAGAATATAAAATATACATAGTATAGTGCGAATTTGAGTTTTTATTCGCATCACAACATCAACCCGGAAAATATTTCGGTACAACGTGTAATCTGAAAGATTCAAATAAATGAACGGTATTTGCCAAATAAGAGAACATAATGTTAGTGAGTAGTTACTTCTGTTAGTTAATTCGGATACGCTATAAAAATACCTCGTTATCTGTAGGTATAATTCAAGTATTTAGGATAATTGCTAAGTTTTTTTTTTTTTTAGAGTAAAATGTTTAAAGAATCAGTACATCAGGGTTTAATTCAAATAAAACTTTCTGTTTACTCTCTCTTTCTCTTTGACTTGCATTTTTTCCCTTTTAATTTTTATCCTTTAATCATATAGCTCATGCTCGTTAGAATGTTTCAGCGCCTATTTCCAGAGATTATTTATTCTCACTCTTTTAACGCCGAGGAGAGAGAGAGAGAGAGAGAGAGAGAGAGAGAGAGAGAGAGAGAGAGAGAGAGAGAGAGAGAGAGAGAGCACAGAATTTTTCCAAAAAAATATCGCTCGTTCTCATTAGAATGCTTCGGTGTATACTTTCAGAGATTATTTATTAGAGAGAGAGAGAGAGAGAGAGAGAGAGAGAGAGAGAGAGAGAGAGAGAGAGAGAGAGAGCACAGAATTTTTCCTAAATAATATCGCTAGTTCTTATTAGAATACTTCGGTGTATACTTCCAGAGATTATTTATTAGAGAGAGAGAGAGAGAGAGAGAGAGAGAGAGAGAGAGAGAGAGAGAGAGAGAGAGAGAATTGTTCCTATTTTATGTAATTTCTAAAAGGAAAGCCTTCTTCGTCTACTCACCCGCACGATAAATGCTCTCCTCGATGTGTTACGGGGTTGTTATATAGCTGAGGGAATTAGGCTGGGGGTTCTTCTAAAAGTACCATTAGCCAACAATAAACAAGCTCCTTATAGTAGATAAGATGAGGCTTAAGGAGAGAGAGAATTAGGTGTCACGTGCTCAGCTCAGCCCAATGTTTTCTGGAACCAACTCTCAAACGTACCCCCACCCACCAACCCACATGCGAACACACACACACACACACCACACACACACACACAGAGAGTGAGAGAGAGAGAGAGAGAGAGAGAGAGAGAGAGAATTATTCCTCTGACACATTGCAGAACCTATAATCGTGGAATTAAAATGATAATTCTAGTTACTTCATCGCCATACAAGACTCCGTCATCAGAACAAATGCAAAAATGATAAAATCATGAAATTTCTGGCATTGCAGGTCGTCTTCTTATTAAAAATATAATCTTTTATAATTGTTATCGAATAGATAATATATCTCTGATTATTTTTTTATTAGTATTGAATTAGTAGGAGAATTGACATCAGCAGTCGTAGTATCAGTGCCATAGAAAAATATGAGGGGAAAAGGAAAGAAACGAGAGAGAGAGAGAGAGAGAGAGAGAGAGAGAGAGAGAGTGTGTGTGTGTAAGGTGTGCGGAACATTAGTTCAAATTCACGTCCTGGATAATTAATATATATATATATATATATATATATATATATATATATATATATATATATATATATATATATATATATATATATATATATACACATACACACACACACAAATATATATATATTTATATATATATATATATAATATATATATATTATATATGATAATAATATATATATATATATATATATATATATATATATATATATATATAAAAAGGCAAATATCGTAAATTACCAACCTTGCCACAAATAAAAAGAAAAGTAATAACGCGAAAGCCGATCGGAAGTTGTATAAATGGGTGTGTGTTTTTTTTATTTTACATATATATTGGGGGACCCAAAATATGCAGAAACCGTTTGGGAAGAAATATGGCCTTATATATTTTTGAATCAGAATAGAATTTTCGTTGTTCTACAGCCTTAGAGCCCTCTCAGGGGATACTATAAAATAAACTAAGGTGTAATTGGAAATTATTTTAAATGCCAAAATAAATAAATAAAAAATAAATAAAAATTAAGGGCACGTCTATAATTGAGGTCCGAGAAAATTTATTTTATCAACAAATTAAACTTAAGATATTTATCAAGGGACTACAGAGAATTATTTGAAGAATACAGAATTCTTTATTTGAACTCAAATTCTTCGTGAACGTTCCTTCAGCGTTATAATGTCAACAGAGAGAGAGAGAGAGAGAGAGAGAGAGAGAGAGAGAGAGAGAGTTTACAAACTACCACAACTAATAGCATGGGTTAGTGCCCTAAAGGAAAAATGGAGAGGATTAAGTTATTGGGGAAGGGGGGATTTGCCCCCTTGATTTTAGGGCAGAGGTTGAAAATAAATTGAAAAAGAGGACCAAGTCGAAAATAGAAATACCGTCTCGGCAAAGGATGATTTTATGTGTTAGTGTTCAAAATTTTTTTTTTAAAGATAGTTTTAAGAATATATATGCAAATTTATTTATTTATTTATTGATTATTATTATTATTATTATTATTATGATTTTATTGAATTATTATTATTATTATTATTAGTTATTATTATTATTATTATTATTATTATTATTATTGATTATTGATTAATAATAATAGAAATCAATGTACAATGACAGTTTCAGTTTATTATAGTAGCAAATGGTCCACCATCAATATTTGTGTTCTATTATCTGCTTCTCAGAAGGTCATAGCAGGGACTATTGTAAGCTAAAAAAAAAAAAAAGCAGTGTATAAATACTTTGTGTGAAAATGTGTATATAACAAACGGTAAACAGAAACACAAATTTCATTTCCTATCACTATTATCATCATTATTGTTTTTTTGCTTTTGGTTTATTTTAATTTTTCTTGATTTTATTTTTTCTCGCGAATAATTCCTCCCACATTTCAAGCAACGTAGGACAATGAATTACATACACAAATGTACAGAACAGAACAAATGGTATAAGGCCCATCATTGTTAGGTAGAAAATCAGCGACTTGACTCAGCTAATTAGATTTCGCACGTCTTCTTGTATTGTGACGGGAATAAAGGAATAAAGGTTCGTTCCCTTTGAGCTAAAATAAGGGTTCGTTTCGTGGGTCGAGTCTCTAAACGGAGATCATTAGCAGGAAACTTATCTCACGGTTTTGTTTCGGAATCAGCTCCTCTATGTGTTAGGTGGATTGTTGGATGCGTGAATAAACGAATATCGCGTTTTTAAATGTCTTAGCTTAACTCTCCATTCCAGACAGGAGAAATAGGGGTGTCGTTCAAGAAGATGACATCAATTATAATGGGAACACGTGCATTGACATCCCGTGGAAGTCGTAATTGTTAACAATAGATTTGTGATTTCCACATAAGGCTTCATGACATTTCACAATATTTTCTTCACCTTAACCTTAATTAAAAAAAGACACACACTAGATCTTATATTTACTCATTCTTTCATCACCTCTCTCTCTCACTTGTAGCGTTTTAGCTTTTTATCACGAGCTGCTGAATATATCACGCGAATGATCAGAGTCTCAGACATAATCGAGTTCCCGTCAGTTCTCGTCACCCTCAGGGGTTCTCTTGTGCAAACGACTCGCGCTCCTCCAAAGATGCCAAGGATTTCGAAGATTAGGTTATCAGTCTGGATATCAGTTCATCTGGCGTCTATAGTAGATTCACATCACCCGTGCATCTAATGTCTAGGCCAGTCCTTTACAACGCTCCTGATTGGCTGTTGATAAGCCAATCACAGGGCTGGAAACTCTGTCTCTCTCGAGAGTTCACAAAGGCAGGACGTATGTACCACCTCTCCTAAGGGATACATCTTTCAAAAGTATCCCCTAGGAGAGGTGGAACATACATCCTGCCTATGTGAAGTCTCTCGGGAGAGACTGTGAGTTTCCAGCCCTGTGGTTAGCTTATCACAGCCAATCAGGTGCGTCGTAAGGGACTGACCTAGACATTAGATGCACGGGTTATGTGAATCTTCTATAGTAATAATATCATACCAGTACATTTATTTACATTTATTCATACCTACACATTTCTCTGCAGAGATTCGACGAAGGCAAGAGACCATAGAACAAGCCAGGATAACACTGGAATATATTATTCAGCTCCATTAAGGTAAAAGGTATAAAACAGAATTGCTGTTCCTATCCGACGAGTTCATTGCCTTTAGAGAAGGTTTTTCCTTACCAGGAAAAGTCCTCCGGGATTTAACTAAACATCGGTGTCAAGCGGTGCATTTTATCTTCCCTCGTCTATAGTCGTCTGAGAGTTACCACTTTGGAGTAGCAAACTTTGTTATGTATTTTAGTCCTTTTTGTGTCTCTTACGTCAGGCGCTATCTAACGTCCGAATTGTCCTTGGCTTGTGATGTTCGCTTTTCAGTTTTAAAAGGCGAACGTTGCAATTTGTCGCAATACAAATCTTTCCACGGCAAGTTGCAATAATACTAGCATATTTTACAAAGCTTAAAGCATTTAATTTTTCTTCCCCAACTCCCGACCACCC
>NC_087204.1:6149042-6164042 GCF_015104395.2 Macrobrachium nipponense
CTCATCCGCAAAGAACTTATGCTTTTTGTTCTTTTTGTCTGTTCGTCCATCTAAATGTCAGTAGAATCACTTGAAGTGTAAGGTGCATTACACTAACGAATTTTTCTTCTCAGTATTCGACGTGATCTAACTTTTTCTCTTCGTTTCTTGTTGTTACCAAAGCTTAGTATTCAAGAAATTGTTTTATCCTGATAATTCTGAGAGTAAACAAGAGATATCTTGAAGATATTCATAGTCATGACTGCCTCGTATTCGCGGAAGAAAACGTACCCACTGCAGCGATGACTGCTATAAGGTAATACAGTGTAGTGGCAGAAAAATCCAGTGATTTATTTTATAATCTAAAATTCCACGAATCGGTTCCGAAACAGGTTCCCCGGCCCTCCCCCTCCTCCCCGCCTCCGTTATTGATAGCGGTCCTCGTCCATTTTCACATGCATTTATTCAATTATTCATTTATGGATTTGTCCTGATATCAGGTTTAGTGAGGGATGATGCACAATGAATATGCAGAATTATTTATGAGGAGGGAAGGGAAGGGAAGAACTAAATCATATCCGATTCGTTTTGTTTTCCTCCCAAAGTTAAAGTTTTGATTGTTTCGTAATCGTCATACCAACCTGTTCAAAATTTTCTAATTATATCCTATGAAGTTTTTTTTTTTTTTTTTTTTTTTTTTTTTAATAAATCTTATACATACTCGCCTTAGGAAGAAAAAATGTCCGGTGATCATCATAAACATCAAAATAGATAAGAATAATAAAACAATGCTTATATACATGCAAGAAAAGGTCACAAAATATCTGCTATATGAATCACAACTGTTAAAAGACTTTCTGTTACATGCCAGAAATATTATGTATACATGGATATTCAGTAACGTACCATTTAGCAATGCAGCTACATAACTTACAAAACATGCATTAACAATATTGATTTCGTTATATTAACTGACGTCATGAAAGCACGCGGTTATGAAGCGAGCCAGATTCGAAAGCAAGGCCAATTTCTCTCCGTGTACGGCAGTCTCGTTCAGCCGAGAGTCTGATTTGAAAAATCAGGTCTCGAGGTCTCTGTTCATTATCATAACGAACCTGTTTACTTATTTATTTAGTTTTTTTTACCGTGTAAACTGGGAACTTACAAAAGGCATATGTGGGTACGTCGGGCACGTTGTCCGTTAAGGTGGATGGTCTTTATAATAGCAACTGTGTACGTAATAATTTTGGTTAATATATATACTACTACACGCACAATTTGGGAGTATGTTAGCCCAAAAGTAAAGTAACTTTGGCATTAGTGAGGGAATTTATCGTCAAATATACGAAATCACGAAATGGTAATGTTTACATTAACACACAGATCTATATATTCTTGCAGAGACAGCCACTGTCCAGATTGTCAAAAGATCTGTGAACGTCATACATGCTTCTGCTTATGCCATTGTTCTGGCTTATTTACCGCTATCATGCCTTGGAAGATCAAAGCAAATACGTTGGTATAGTCTGGATGTTCTAGTGCTGTGGAAATGGCTGATTTGTTGGTCATTTCATTGTCTGCATTATATAATGGATGTTATTGTTCTCACTATTGAATCCCATGTGAAATGTAGCAGAATTTGCTACAATTGACATAAATGATGGAGGACATATCAAATCATTGTCAGATATCTTTCGTTAGTAAATATAGCAGGTGCAATGTGTAATACAAACATACACACACACACACACACACACACACACACACACACACATATATATATATATATATATATATATATATATATATATATATATATATATATATATGTGTGTGTGTGTGTGTGTGTGTGTGTGTGTGTGTGTGGAAACGCGTTTCCTAAGGGAGAGAGAGACAAATATTGGGTGCATTCGAAAGACATCCATTGCAACACTTTCATATCATGCAGTCCACTCAGGCTGTTACAATACTATTCAGAATTATTTCATGTTCTGAATAACAGCATGAGATGAGAGGATCAGTTCTTCGTCTTTTCAGAGAATATCAACAACAGAATCTCTATCACTGTCAGATAAGATTGCTTGTAACAGACGAGTAGGTAGTTGACGCAAATGTTTTGTAGTGCATAAAACAGCAGATTCATAGACATACGGCATTAAAAGACAATGACAGAATTTAACTGGGGATATATATATATATATATCTATATATATATATATATATATATATATATATATATATATATATATATTATATATATATATATATATATCATTCGAGCTACAGATGTCCTTTAATATCTAATTCGCTCTACCTCGGAATTGATATATTTTCATATATGTGCCGAGAGGGAATTTTTTAGTTGATAATAATTTCGCCCCCCATGGGATCGAACCACCGTCCAGTTGGACGGGGAACGAAATCAGGAACGGACAGTGACGCCTACCGAATCTGCTATCAGAGATAGCAGATTCTGTAACGGTAGCGGTAGCGTCCCTGTCCGTTCCTGATTTCGTTCCCCGTCCAACTGGACGGTGGTTCGATCCCATGGGGGCACGAATTATTATCACTAAAAAATTCCCCCTCGGTACATATATGAAAATATATAAATCCGAGGTAGAGCGAATCAGATATTAAAGGACATTTGTAGCTCGAATGATTTATATGAATCACGGTGATGTGATAAGTATTCATTCATATTATATATATATATATATATATATATATATATATATATATAGATATATATGTATGTGTGTGTGTGTGTGTGTGTGTGTGTGTGTGTGTGTGTGTGTATATAATGTAGCACGAAGAACACGTACTTGGGAACATACCTTAAATCCACGGTAGAGTGGTGAGTGAAAAAACTGGAGGGTTTGGAACAAGTACTTTCGCAGTATATTCTACATTTTCAAGTTCACACTGAATATAATAGAAGTTAACAGACCTTTATAAACAAAACCGAAAGGGGGAGGGGCTTACAGTTTGTTGATCTGGGTGGCGTGTTCATAGAGGAACATGTGACCTCATCTGAATGCTTAGTAATTCATCAATTGCCAGAGAATCATTGTTTCTCGATATGATTACTCAGGTGTCCTCAAACCCCGGCATTTATTATTATTATTATTATTATTATTATTATTATTATTATTATTATTATTATTATTATTATTATACTATTATTATTATTATTATTATTATCATTTTTTTTGCTCTATCACAGTCCTCCAATTCGACTGGGTGGTATTTATAGTGTGGGGCTCCGGGTTGCATCCTGCCTCCTATGTGTGCCGTTTCTAGGATCACACTTTTCTGCATGAGTCCTAGAGCTACTTCAGCCTCTAGTTTTTCTAGGTTCCTTTTCAGGGATCTTGGGATCGTGCCTAGTGCTCCTATGATTATGGGTACGATTTCCACTGGCATATCCCATATCCTTCTTGATATTTTCAGATCTTGATACTTATCCATTTTTTCCCTCTCTTTCTCTTCAACTCTGGTGTCCCATGGTATTGCGACATCAATGAGTGATACTTTCTTCTTGACTTTGTCAATCAATGTCAAGTCTGGTCTGTTTGCACGTATCACCCTATCCGTTCTGATACCATAGTCCCAGAGGATCTTTGCCTGATCGTTTTCTATCACTCCTTCAGGTTGGTGTTCGTACCACTTATTACTGCAAGGTAGCTGATGTTTCTTGCACAGGCTCCAGTGGAGGGCTTTTGCACTGAATCATGCCTCTTTTTGTACTGGTTCTGTGCAAGTGCCGGGCATTCACTTGCTATGTGGTTTATGGTTTCATTTTTTGTATTGCACTTCCTACATATGGGAGAGATGTTATTTCCGTCTATCGTTCTTTGAACATATCTGGTTCTTAGGGCCTGATCTTGTGCCGCTGTTATCATTCCTTCAGTTTCCTTCTTTAGCTCTCCCCTCTGTAGCCATTGCCAATTGCCATCGCTGGCTAGTTCTTTAGTCTGTCTCATGTATTGTCCGTGCATTGGTTTGTTGTGCCAGTCCTCTGTTCTGTCTGTCTTTCTCCTGTCTCTGTATATTTCTGGGTCTTCGTCTACTTTTATTAGTCCTTCTTCCCATGTACTCTTTAGCCACTCGTCTTCACTGGTTTTCAGATATTGCCCCAGTGCTCTGTTCTCGATGTTGACGCAGTCCTCTATACTTAGTAGTCCTCTCCCTCCTTCCTTGCGTGTTATGTATAGTCTGTCCGTATTTGCTCTTGGGTGTAGTGTTTTGTGTATTGTCATATGTTTCCTGGTTTTTCTGATCTATGCTGCGGAGTTCTGCCTTCGTCCATTCCCACTATTCCTGCGCCTGTATCTGATTACTGGCACTGGCCCATGTGTTTATGGCTTTTATCATATTTCCAGCGTTGAGTTTTGACTTGAGTATCGCCTTGAGTCTCTGCATATATTCTTTCCTGATCGTGTCCTTCATCTCTTGGTGTTTTATATCCCCTCCTTCCATTATTCCCAGGTATTTGTATCCTGTCTCATCTATGTGTTTGATGTTGCTCCCATCAGTTCTCGTTACTTTGCCTTTCTGTATGTTGACTAAGGCGCATTTTTCTATTCCAAACTCCATCCTGATGTCCCCAGATACAATCCTTACAGTCTGGATTAGGGTATCTATTTCCTTGATGCTCTTACCATACAGCTTGATGTCGTCCATGAACATCAGGATGGTTGATTCTGTTGCCTCTTTTCTTGAGTTGGTACCCGGCATCCATCTTCTGTAGTACTTTTGTCATGGGAATCATGGCTACTACGAAGAGTAGTGGGGACAGTGAGTCGCCCTGGAAGATCCCTCTCCTGATATTAACCTCTGCTAGTCTTATTCCAGAGCTTGTAAGTATTGTATTCCAGTTGCGCATTGTATTTTTGAGGAAGCTGATGGTGTTTTCCTCTGCCCCATATATTTTCAGGCATTCTATTAGCCATGTGTGTGGTATCATGTCGAAGGCTTTCTTATAGTCTATACATGCCATGCTTAGGTTGGTTTACCTTCTCCTACTGTTCTTCATTACCATTTTGTCTATCAGGAGCTGGTCTTTTGTGCCCCTACACTTCCTTCTGCAGCCTTTCTGTTGGTGGGGGATGGTGTTTGTCTCCTCTAGGTATTGTATAGTCTTTCACTGATGATACCTGTTAGTAACTTCCATTATGGTAGGCAGGTGATAGGCCTGTAGTTACTGGCTATATTTCCCTTACTCTTGTCTTTTTGTACTAAGGATGTTCTTCCTGTGGTCATCCATTTGGGTGCATGGTGATTTGAGATACAATGCTGGAGTTGTTCTGCTATTCGTGGGTGTAGGGCCTTGAAGTTTTTGAGCCAGTATCCATGGACTTCATCGGGACCTGGGGCTTTCCAGTTTGGCATTTTCTTTAGTTGGTGTCTGACTGTGTCTGTCGTGATCTGTGAATCTTTGTTTTATTCTCCCTGTTTCTTCTTCCTTGACTTCCTGGAGCCATGTTGCAGTTTGTTATTATTATTATTATTATTATTATTATTTTATATTATTATTATTATTTTTTTTTTTTTTTTTTTTCTTTTTTTTTTTTTTTTTTTTTTTTTTTTTGCTCTATCACAGTCCTCTAATTCGACTGGGTGGTATTTATAGTGTGGGGTTCCGGGGTTGCATCCTGCCTCCTTAGGAGTCCATCACTTTTCTTACTATGTGTGCCGTTTCTAAGGATCACACACTTCTGCATGAGACCTGGAGCTACTTCAGCCTCTAGTTTTTCTAGATTCCTTTTCAGGGATCTTGGGATCGTGCCTAGTGCTCCTATGATTATGGGTACGATTTATTTCACTGGCATATCCCATATCCTTCTTATTTCTATTTTCAGATCTTGATACTATCCATTTTTTTCCCTCTCTTTCTCTTCACTCTGGTGTCCCATGGTATTGCGACATCATGAGTGATACTTTCTTCTTGATTTTGTCAATCAACGTCACGTCTGGTCTATTTGCACGTATCACCCTATCCGTTCTGATACCATAGTCCCAGAGGATCTTTGCGTGATCGTTTTCTATCACCTCCCTCAGGTTGGTGCTCGTACCACTTATTACTGCAAGGTAGGTAGCTGATGTTTCTTGCACAGGCTCCAGTGGAGGGCTTTTGCCACTGAATCATGCCTCTTTTTGTACTGGTTCTGTGCAAGTGCCGGGCATTCAATTGCTATGTGGTTTATGGTTTCATTGTTTTTCGTATTGCACTTCCTACATATGTGAGAGATGTTCCCTCCCTATCGTACTTTGAACATATCTGGTTCTTAGGGCCTGATCTTGTGCCGCTGTTATCATTCCTTCAGTTTCCTTCTTTAGCTCTCCCCTCTGTAGCCATTGCCAATTGTCATCGCTGGCTAGTTCTTTAGTCTGTCTCATGTATTGTCCGTGCATTGGTTTGTTGTGCCAGTCCCTCTGTTCTCTCTGTCTTTCTCCTGTCTCTGTATATTTCTGGGTCTTCGTCTACTTTTTATTAGTCCTTCTTCCCATGCACTCTTTAGCCACTCGTCTTCACTGGTTTTCAGATATTGCCCCAGTGCTCTGTTTTCAATGTTGACGCAGTCCTCTATACTTAGTAGTCCTCTCCCTCCTTCCTTTCGTGTTATGTATAGTCTGTCCGTATTTGCTCTTGGGTGTAGTGTTTTGTGTATTGTCATTTGTTTTCCTGTTTTTCCTGTTTTTCTGATCTTGCTGCGGAGTTCTGCCTTCGTCCATTCCACTATTCCTGCGCTGTATCTGATTACTGGCACTGCCCTGTGTTTATGGCTTTCATCATATTTTCCTCCATTGAGTTTTGACTTGAGTATCGCCTTGAGTCTCTGCATATATTCTTTCCTGATCGTGTCCTTCATCTCTTGGTGTTTTATATCTCCTCCTTCCATTATTCCCAGGTATTTGTATCCTGTCTCATCTATGTGTTGATGTTGCTCCCATCTGGTAGCTTTGATCCCTTCAGTTCTCGTTACTTTGCCTTTTTGTATGTTGACTAAGGCGCATTTTTCTATTCCAAACTCCATTCTGATGTCCCCAGATACAATCCTTACAGTCTGGATTAGGGTATCTATTTCCTTGATGCTCTTACCATACAGCTTGATGTCGTCCCCATGAACATCAGATGGTTGATTTTGTTGCCTCTTTTCTTGAGTTGGTACCCGGCATCCATCTTCTGTAGTACTTTGTCATGGGAATCATGGCTACTACGAAGAGTAGTGGGGACAGTGAGTCGCCCTGGAAGATCCCTCTCCTGATATTAACCTCTGCTAGTCTTATTCCAGAGCCTGTAAGTATTGTATTCCAGTTGCGCATTGTATTTTTGAGGAAGCTGATGGTATTTTCCTCTGCCCCATATATTTTCAGGCATTCTATTAGCCATGTGTGTGGTATCATGTCGAAGGCTTTCTTATAGTCTATCCATGCCATGCTTAGGTTGGTTTTCCTTCTCCTACTGTTCTTCAATTACCATTTTGTCTATCAGGAGCTGGTCTTTTTGTGCCCCTACACTTCCTTCTGCAGCCTTTTCTGTTGGTAGGGGATGTTGTTTGTCTCCTCTAGGTAGTTGTATAGCCTTTCACTGATGATACCTGTTAGTAACTTCCACATTATTGGTAGGCAGGTGATAGGCCTGTAGTTACTGCTATATTTCCCTTACTCTTGTCTTTTTGTACTAAGGATGTTCTTCCTGTGGTCATCCATTTGGGTGCTTGGTGATTTGAGATACAATGCTGGAGTTGTTCTGCTATTCGTGGGTGTAGGGCCTTGAAGTTTTTGAGCCAGTATCCATGGACTTCATCGGGACCTGGGGTTTTCCAGTTTGGCATTTCTTTAGTTGGTTGTCTGACTGTGTCTGTCGTGATCTCTGTGAATCTTTTGTTTTATTCTCCCTGTTTCTTCTTCCTTGACTTCCTGGAGCCATGTTGCATGTTTGTTGTGTGATACCGGATTGCTCCATATGTTTTCCCAGAGTCTCTTACTTGGTTCGGCTTCAGGAATTTCTGGGTGGTTTGTCTTCCCCTCTTAGTTTGGCTGTATAGTCTTTTCTGGTTGGTTCCGAATATTTGTTCTGTTGGTATCCCTTATTCCTGTTCATGTACCGTTGGATCTTGTGTGCTTTGGCCTTAAGCCTCTAGTTTTACATCTTCTATTGTGTTGTTTAGTCCCCTCTCTTGTACTTTGTATTTCTCGTTGAGTTCCTCCTTTGTTTTCTTGCTTCTTAGCCTTTTTCTGCCATCTCTTTCAGTTTACTCAAGTCAGATCTCATCACCATGATTTGCTTTTCCAGGCGCCTTTTCCAAGGAGGTTGCTGTTTGGTTTCTGTTGGGTTGGTTGTGACGGTGGTGTTGGTGTTCGAATCCCCATCAGTTCTGCTACTAATCTTGCTCCTGCATATGTCAAGTTATTTGTTTCTGTGATACTGGTGGTGTGTATTAGGCCCATTATTTCATTGACCTCACTTGTTTTCCTCCCTTAATTTCTTGGTGTTGTAGGCTTTTCATGGTGGGGATCTTTGTTCTCTCTGTATCTGGCTCCATCCATTGTCTAATCTTTTCTACCCATTCCGTCCTCTCTGTTACTTCGTCGGTGTTTCTTCGTGTGTCGTTGTTTGATACTTCATCCTCCCTGTCGCTTCTGTGGCATCGTCTCTCAGTTCGTCTTCGTAATTCGTTGTCGTGTGACATTTCCCTTTCCAGTTCTTCTCTTTCTGTTGGGGAGAGCCAGTTCTTTTTCTTTATGTTCCTTACTTGATCTGCCAGCCTCTGCTCTGTTTGGGGGGTGTTATTCCTCTCCATTCCAGATGTTGATCAATCTTCTTCTATATCCTCTCTCCGTCGGGTTGCTTCTGATGTAGCATCTCCATATTTCCTTATTTTCTTCTCTTGTCCATTCTCCTTTTTTGCCTCTGTAGCTCCAATCTCAGGCTGTTGATTACTTTCGTTGTGGTGATCAGTTGCTGGATGACGACCTCCAAGTACCTGACCGTCTTCCCCTTCAATTGGGTTGAATACCTGGTTGCCGGACGAAGCTCCTCTGTTGCCAGAGGTTCCATTTACGTCGTTGTCGTTTATTCCTTCATTTCTTTCCATCATTGCTGAGTTTTGCTATTTAACCCATAGCTGGACCCTACCCCATCAGGGATAGGTACTCATTTACAGCTGAGTAGACTGAGGAAATTATGGTAAAGATCCTTTCCCAAGGAATCAACGCCGAGGAGAGCGGTCACCCATCCAACGACTGACCAGCCCCAATGTTGCTTAACTTGACTTAAGTCTATTGAAGACCTAACCAACTCCTCCAACGGCGCATATATATTATTATTATTATTATTATTAATATGTAAGCAGTTGAAAAACCCAAAATATCATCAAATAACCCGTGAATTAAAGGCATGCAGAAGCGTTATAAAATTAATTCATTGGAATATAGTTGCTTGAAGTGAATAGTCAAAGATAAGCACATGGAAGTTTAAAGAATTAATAATCTTTTCAAAATAAATTTCAGTAAACATAAGGAAATTCACAGAATGATCTTCGGAAAATAAAATATACAATTCTTAACTAAAAATAGCGAATATCCTGTCAATTTTTCATTCCCTTCCTCAGTTTAGAAAAAACGTTCGGATAGAAAAATTTGCTACTGGCAGTTTAAAAGAAAAAAAAATGCCCGTTTTATTTCAAAAGTATTTAGGCGACTTCTGCAAAAAAAGTCCGAACAGTAAATGTGCAACTTCTAGGACAGGGAAAGTTTGGTGTAAAAAAAAAAAAAAAAAAAAAAAAAAAAAAAGGCTGAAAAAGGAAACTCCCTTTTCGAGGGAAAAAGTAGACAGACTTATCACAGGAACGAAGCCAACGGGAATATAAAGGCTACGCTTGAATTTAATTTAAATAAATTGGTATCGGAAGTATGTATTGCAAAGTGCACGATTTATAAAAATTGCTGCATCATAAGAGAAGGGAAATTCATTATATATCTGCTACTTTCTCACTTCAACTTCCTTTCTGTGTTTTAATGATTGTCCTTTCGGTGACCACATCAATTGTGACGCTACTTCAATTATTTTGATCAGAATAACAGTCAATCCTTCTCTGACAAAAACATTCAAAATACTGAAAGGCATAACTAGATCTGAAGAGATACAACACATCCCACTGTGGGAACGTCTTTACACACATGATATGTGACATATGGAATAAACTGTCACCATAAGTTTTAAACAGCAACAGAGTGGAAGAGTTTATAAAAAATGCTTGACAAAATCATTACGACACTGTGAATGAACGGTAAAACCTGCACCTAGAGATGTGTGAGCGCTCGATGTCTCCTCGGATGGACTAACAAGTCTTTGAGACATCCTAATCCTTGTAACTCTCTCCCCCCCTCTCTCTCTCTCCACGTACCTCTCACATGCAGTTACTTCTTTTTTTCTTTATATATTTCATGAGGTTTCTCTCCCTATTGAAAATGTAATAGAACTCCAAGGCTCCAATTGACTTTGAACCCCAATATGAAAAAGAGGAACCGTGGCGGGACTGATAAATTATTTACACAAAATAGGGAGGACTCAAACTGTAGCTCAGTTGGTAGATGGTGCTTCATGGGGCGGAGAAGGGGTGGGAGGGGGGGAATCGGATTCATGCTCACAACCAAGATTCTGATCAAGAACCGAAAAAGTATTTTAAAATAGGCAACGATAGATATGTTTTTTAATATATACTATATATATATATATATAATATATATATATATATATATATATATTATATATATACATACATATGTGTGCGTATTTGTTTTGTATAAGTGTGAACGAATGCAAGTAGAAAGACAGTTGCCCAAGAAACGTTGGAGAGAGAGAGAGAGAGAGAGAGAGAGAGAGAGAGAGAGGAACTTTACAACCAGCCGTAGGGGGGTGGGGGCGGCGGCAGATGTCCCAGTATATCAAGTGTCAGAACTAGAATATGAGATTGTGGGGAAAGACACAAACGCCTATTTTTCGTAGCTGAAAACAATCTTAACCTATTCGACTTTATGGCATCACTGTTTCATAAAGCAAGAATATTCCGAGAGTGTGACCCTAAAAGGAGACTGCAAATCAGACGCATTTTCCCCTTATCAGAATTCTAATATTGAATCGGTATATCTGCATTCAAATAATCCAAATTCAGAGACGATATTTTTATCAAAATTTTAATTAAAGAACGAAATAACTATAAAAGACATTTGGATTCTTTGATAGAAATGTCGTATAAGGTGTGTGAGCATCAGTAGGTAGGAAATGATAGCTATTAATTTCATTTCATCATTAAAAAAATGTTTTTATAAAAGCGGCTGCTTGCAGAACTGAATAACTGCAATAAGAACACACACAAAAGAACATCAACAATAAACTTAAAGTCATATAAATAATAAATCATGAAAGTAAGTTATTTTCGCCCAACACAAAGTAAGCGTTAACAAGCTGCTGATATATAAGCAATGTTGAAAGAGAGAGAGAGAGAGAGAGAGAGAGAGAGAGAGAGAGAGAGAGAGAGAGAGAGAGAGCTTGATATAAAGGAGCATTAATTCGTTTCCTTTTTTGAGAAATGTAGTTGACCTTTTTTTTTTTTTTTTTTTTTTAAACAGACATGCAATATACCAAACTCCAACCTAATTTTTATTGTAACTGGGCCACAAGTGCTATTTAATCTTTCTCTGAATATTTCTAATTCACAAATACCATGAACGTTTCAAGTAAAGGTGAGATGATCTAGATTAAAACCAGTCTGTGGAATTCACAAATTAGTAGTTAGTAGTGACATCGGTGTACCTTTCACGTCACGAAGTCTGTGGGTTTCACAAAATAGTAGTGTATACGATGTATACGATGTTAAGGTAAAGTGGATGAGGTTTATTCACACGTACGTACGTTTAAGCTTTGTGTGTTGGGGCTCCTTAACCGGTGCACGTTCAGAAATTCTATTTACACGGCAGTTACCGAGGGAGAAATTAGGATGCTGGGAGCTATTACCATCACCTGTACGCGCACTAGATGCTGTTGGCTGTTGCCGAGCGAACGAAGTCGTTAGGCTCGTCCCGGTAGTTATGTGCGATGTGGGTATCGTCACCTAATAGAATACCAAGAGTGGAACACCGACAATTCCGCGCCGACAATTCGGCTTAGAGACAATTCAGCGCAGTCAATTCAGCTTAACAGACAATTCAGCGCCTGACAATTCGGCTTAGAGACAATTCAGCGCAGGGCAATTCAGCTTAACAGACAATTCAGCGCATGACAATTCAGCGCAGGGCAATTCAGCTTAACAGACAATTCAGCGCATGACAATTCAGCTTAGAGACAATTCAGCGCAGGGCAATTCAGCTTAACAGACAATTCAGCGCATGACAATGCAGCTTAGAGACAATTCAGCGCATGACAATTCAGCTTAGAGACAATGCAGCGCATGACAATTCAGGACAAGGACTATTCAGCACAAAGACATTTTGCGAAATAAAATAAAAACATGGAAAACGAAGAAAACAGTCGCCAGATCAATTTTTTACATGTAACATATTGAATTTTTAAAGGTAGACAAAAATACTTATTGAAATGACATACTATAAAATATTCCTGTACTAAAATAAAGCTACATTTACCCATACGTGATACATTGACTATCGAGTGAGAGAGAGAGAGAGAGAGAGAGAGTCCATGAATACGAAATCATCTCAGCTCTGGAACGCATACAAAAGTTTAGTGTTGGCGAATGTACTCGTTTGCAGAGTTAGCGATGATTTTCGCGACACAGCTGCGTGTCATATTTACATGAAGGTGTGAATTCAAGTAATAAAGTAATAAAGATTTAGTATTTTTTAAACGGCGCGAATTATGGCACTTGTAACCTTGGAGAACTAAAATCGAATGACGTATTAGACAGAAGTTTTTGCTACTTGAAAATATATTGAAAAGTTTCTAAAGTAAAAGTAACGGAATCTTTACATTTATGCGAAAAAGTTAAGTATATCTTAGTTTTACAGACCACTGAGCTGATTAACAGCTCTCCTAGGGCTGGCCCGAAGGATTAGATATTTATACGTAGCTAGGAACCAATTGGTTACCTAGCAATGGGACCTACAGCTTATTGCGGGATCCGAACCACATTACACCGAGAAATGAATTTCTATCACCAGAAATAAATTCCTCTGGTTCCACGTTGGCCGAGCCGAGAATCGAATTTCGGACTACCGGACTGGTAGCCGAGCGTGAAATCCACTTGTCCAACGAGAAACTTATATTTATGCGAGAATTGTCCCCCAAAATTATTTGTAGATTCGTGTAGATACTGAACCCAAATCACAGAACATTAAAAAAAGATCGAATCAAGTTGATATTTTTGTCTCAAATCTTTATTTAATAATGTTCTTCCTGCAATTTTTCTGCCTTTCTTAATAGCATTCAATTAGTAAGGGTTTTCCTTCCCTTTCGAACCGCCATCTCTCTCTCTCTCTCTCTCTCTCTCTCTCTCTCTCTCTCTCTCTCTCTCCCCAAGTCTTTGATTACCTCTCGAACATGACTAGTTTTTTTAAAGTTTCGAATCGTTTCCAATGTTCGTCTCCCCCATATTTCACAGACTTTGTACCCAGTCAGTAGTAGCATACCTGTTAATTTTTCTACACAGCTACTTTTACATCTCGCTGGCTATTAATTAGCTTCCATTTTTACCAACTGGTTCAGCTTTCATAGTCTATGAGGAGATAAAAAAAAAGAAGCCAGGTTTGTGATATAATGAAGCATATTCAAAGTACGGTTACGGTTTTACGTAAGCCTTTTTGTTATTGATTTCTGTTTTAGTTTCTGAAAAAAAAAAAATGTTTTGCCGGCTTTGTCTGTCCGTCCTCACCTTTTTCTACCCGCCCTCAGATCTTACAAAACCACTGAGGCTAGAGGGCTGCAAATTGGTATGTTGATCATTCACCATCCAATCATGGAACATGCCAAATTGCAGCCCTCTAGCCTCAGTAGTATTTATTTTATTTAAGGTTGACTTTAGCCATAATCGTACGTCTGGCAACGATATAGGCCAGGAAACCACCGGGCCGTGGTTAAAGTTTCATTAGCGTTATACCGAGACCACTGAAAGATAAATCTAGTTTTCGAGGCCTGGATTATACGATGTACGGAAAACTCGATTGCGCCGAAGAAACTTCGGCGTATTTTTTTCTTGTTTATTTTAGTTAACTGGTCGAGTTTATCAAGCTGTTCTTTGCTCCTAAACAGGAATAAGAGATAAATTCATCGATATGATCTGAACGGATTCCTCAGATTACAGTACCGTGGCTTGTAGTGACTAACTACAAATCACACTGATATTACTACTTTCTCCTAGCGTGATAGCATCGGTGTAAAAAATTTCATTTATAGGAAATAATATTTACTTATATTCTGATCTAGGTCTTATTATATTAATATGCCTTGGCGCTTGGAAAAATATATGGCAGAAGCCAGCCTGGTATTTAGAGGGTATTAAGATTGAGTAATTACGTCAACATTTTCGGAAAATGTTCTTAATTTTACGATTATAGCTCGTACAAGTTTTATGTAACCAAATATTTTTTCCTCGTGTATCCCAAAAAGACAAGAGAGAGGCACCGACCTTGAGCGAGAGAACGATGCTCTAGATGTGATATTGGTGGGCATAGAGTCACTGGAGGCTGCGATGAGTGTTCGGAAGGGAAAGGATGAAGAGGCATTCCTGCCTCTCGAGGGATAAAGGTTATTATACGAAGAACAAAAAACAGAAGCAGGAGTAAGTTCGAAAGCTTCGCAGTGGGTGAGACGCCATTGTGAGAGTGAGGTGTAAGCAAAAGCGCAGGTCAGGGTACAACTGATTTATTGTTATTATTATTAAGCTGGCGTTATGCCAGAACGGTTTCTTGCTCATCTCTAGAGCAGCCGGTAAGTAATTTTCGGACGTACAGTTGAGATTAATGATATGATCGTGATTACTTTTTTTTGAGACTTATGGATGT
>NC_087204.1:6171542-6194042 GCF_015104395.2 Macrobrachium nipponense
ATGATTAAACTTTGTTTTATGACGGACCAGGGCTTTTCAAACGTATATAATATATAACTGTGGTTATATCATGTGCTACATTCCATGTTGTTACAGACTGGGAATCCTTCGAGACGGTAGTCAGCAGAAAATACTCAAATAAACAAATAAACTGACACTTCTTACGTCAGATAACATGTTAAAGTTATATATCATGCTTTCAAAGGGTAATGTAGGCCTTACATTTAGTACATCCCCACACAAATGCTTAGTTTATATATATATATATATATATATATATATATATATATATATATATATATATATATATATATATATATATATGTATATATATATATATATATATATATATATATAGTATAATATATATAATATATATATATATATATATATATATATATATACAGAGAGAGACGAGAGAGAGAGAGAGAGAGAGATTGAGAGAGAGAGAGAGAGAGAGAGAAATAACCTCAAGAAGAAATTAAATTTCCTAGAAAAACAAGTTCCAACAAATTTCCTGACTGGGATGTGTGTAGCTTCAGTGAGAATTCTCTCTCTCTCTCTCTCTCTCTTTTCTACTTAGTTTCTCCCACTTCCTCTCCGTCTTAGTTTATTTGAAACCTCCATCTAGCTTTGGAAATGAATCAGTAAGGAAAATGGGTAATGACGAACACGAATGAAAATCCATCACGAAATGAAAGCAACTTCGTCCACATTAAAATACTTTGATGCGAATGTCCAGGAAAGATTTCTTTTAATGACTTCATTTGAGAGGGGGAAATCCTGAATCCTATCACATCCAATCTAGTCTGGTTAATTTCTATCTTGGACAGCAATTACGAAAAGTATTTAAGAATCAAATGGCGTATAAACGGTGTAAGAATGCATACCGTTGTGTATAGCAAGAATGATTATGACATGTGGATGTATACGGAAATTACGTTCATGCATAGCTGCCAAAATCATTTACAAATTATAGGCTATGTTGATGAAAGATGAGTACAGAAATTTTTTTTCTTAATCCGTTTAAGCATTTGGTGACATCAACATCATTACAGTCAGAATCATGATCGTCGTAATTATTATTATTTTTTTTTTTTTTGCTCTATCACAGTCCTCCAATTCGACTGGGTGGTATTTATAGTGTGGGGTTCCGGGTTGCATCCTGCCTCCTTAGGAGTCCATCACTTTTCTTACTATGTGTGCCGTTTCTAGGATCACACTCTTCTGCATGAGTCCTGGAGCTACTTCAGCCTCTAGTTTTTCTAGATTCCTTTTCAGGGATCTTGGGATCGTGCCTAGTGCTCCTATGATTATGGGTACGATTTCGACTGGCATATCCCATATCCTTCTTATTTCTATTTTCAGATCTTGATACTTATCCATTTTTTCCCTCTCTTTCTCTTCAACTCTGGTGTCCCATGGTATTGCGACATCAATGAGTGATACTTTCTTCTTGACTTTGTCAATCAACGTCACGTCTGGTCTGTTTGCACGTATCACCCTATCCGTCCTGATACCATAGTCCCAGAGGATCTTTGCCTGATCGTTTTCTTTCACTCCCTCAGGTTGGTGCTCGTACCACTTATTACTGCAAGGTAACTGATGTTTCTTGCACAGGCTCCAGTGGAGGGCTTTTGGCACTGAATCATGTCTCTTTTTGTACTGGTTCTGTGCAAGTGCCGGGCATTCGCTTGCTATGTGGTTTATGGTTTCATTTTTCGTATTGCACTTCCTACATATGGGAGAGATGTTATTTCCATCTATCGTTCTTTGAACATATCTGGTTCTTAGGGCCTAATCTTGTGCCGCTGTTATCATTCCTTCAGTTTCCTTATTTAGCTCTCCCCTCTGTAGCCATTGCCATGTGTCATCGCTGGCTAGTTCTTTAGTCTGTCTCATGTATTGTCCGGGCATTGGTTTGTTGTGCCAGTCCTCTGTTCTGTCTGTCTAACTCCTGTCTCTGTATATTTGTGGGTCTTCGTTTACTTTTATTAGTCCTTCTTCCCATTCACTCTTTAGCCACTCGTCTTCACTGGTTTTCAGATATTGCCCCAGTGCTCTGTTCTCGATGTTGACGCAGTCCTCTATACTTAGTAGTCCTCTCCCTCCTTCCTTTCGTGTTATGTATAGTCTGTCCGTATTTGCTCTTGGGTGTAGTGCTTTGTTTATTGTCATATGTTTCCTGGTTTTCTGATCTATGGTGCGGAGTTCTGCCTTCGTCCATTCCACTATTCCTGCGCTGTATCTGATTACTGGCACTGTCCATGTGTTTATGGCTTTTATCATGTTTCCGGCGTTGAGTTTTGACTTGAGTATCGCCTTGAGTCTCTGCATATATTCTTTCCTGATCGTGTCCTTCATCTCTTGGTGTTTTTATATCCCTCCTTCCATTATTCCCAGGTATTTGTATCCTGTCTCATCTATGTGTTTGATGTTGCTCCCATCTGGTAGCTTTATCCCTTCAGTTCTCGTTACTTTGCCTTTTTGTATGTTGACTAGGGCGCATTTTTCTGTTCCAAACTCCATCCTGATGTCCCTAGATACAATCCTTATAGTCTGGATTAGGGTATCTATTTCCTTGATGCTTTTACCATACAGCTTGATGTCGTCCATGAACATCAGATGGTTGATTCTGTTGCCTCTTTTCTTGAGTTGGTACCCGGCATCCATCTTTCGTATACTTTTGTCATGGGAATCATGGCTACTACGAAGAGTAGTGGGGACAGTGAGTCGCCCTGGAAGATCCCTCTCCTGATATTAACCTCTGCTAGTCTTATTCCAGAGCTTGTAAGTATTGTATTCCAGTTGTGCATTGTATTTTTGAGGAAGCTGATGGTGTTTTCCTCTGCCCCATATATTTTCAGGCATTCTATTAGCCATGTGTGTGGTATCATGTCGAAGGCTTTCTTATAGTCTATCCATGCCATGCTCAAGGTCATGTACATGGAATATACAAAGTATAGCCAATAACATACACAATCTATATACATGTGACAACATGATAAAATATGAATAATCGACAATATCCATGCTGAAGTAGCATAAAAGATAATATAATCATAATAATGGTAATAACAGTAATGATATTGAGAATAGTTAGAAAAAAACATTAAACACAGTAGGGAAAATAGGAGTGAGGGAAATGGGTTGTGTGAACTGAAATGTTTGCGTAGTAATATTGAGAATAGTTAAAGAAAACATTAGACAGAGTAAACGAAAATAAGAGGGGGAAGGGGGTTGTAGGGGAAAGGGTCTGTGTGAACTGAAATGTTTGCCTGACAAGCAATTGAATAGGATATTTATAAGATATTTATAACGTCATTCCAGAAATGAAAACATTATACGAGTAGGGTTGTGAGAGAGGGATCATTGTTGTAGCTCGAGATTATAAACAATTCCGTGTCTTCAAAGGTGAGTTCGCAACGCTGGAGATTTCCTATTTGTTGCGTATGCTCTTTGATCTATATTTCATATCAAGTGAAGATCATAGAGAAAAACACGTCTGACTTACATCATTTTTCTACTCTTCACCTTTCAACTCCTTCCACTTCTTTGTACCATCCATCATCCTTCATTTCTTTCTCTCTCTCTCCTTCATTTTCTCGTATCGAGTTTTGTTTTGTCCTCTTCATCTTAACCATTCCCTTTCATTTTGTTTAAACTTATCCGTCGTTCATTGCGAGATATTTTATCATGACCGTTCCCCATTTCATATAGCACTGTTCTTCATTACCATTTTGTCTATCAGGAGCTGGTCTTTTGTGCCCTTACACTTCCTTCTGCAGCCTTTCTGTTGGTGGGGGATGGTGTTTGTCTCCTCTAGGTAGTTGTATAGCCTTTCACTGATGATACCTTTTAGTAACTTCCACATTATTATTATTATTATTATTATTATTATTATTATTATTATTATTATTATTATTATTATTATTATTGTTGTTGCTGTTGTTACAAAGCAGAACCTCTCTCGAGCATACTTTAAATAAAGTGCATTATTATTATTATTATTATTATTATTATTATTATTATTATTATTATTATTATTATTATTATTATTATTATTATTATGGGTAATGTGACTGGGGTTATCCATTTGATCTGGCTTAACTTTGTTCATTATCTTGGTTCATTTTCTTTAACTTTTATTTCTGTGTTCACATTGCTAAACTTACACTCAACCTTTCTATAAGAATTTTTGATTAACTTAATTATTTTGAGAACATCTACTGAAAAATTAAACGACTAGATTTACATTGTAAATATAACTTAGTATCAGGAAAAAATATTTTAGTACATTACAAAAGAATTCGCTAGTCTGGAGTCATTACAGATTTTCTTTTGATACTGAAAAAAAAAATCACTTCAAATACGGTTACCTACGTAGCCAAATGGCATTACTAAAGTGCTACCGAGGACGTCAATTTATTTGACATTTCTCCTGATTGATTTGACATTTGAGCTTTCAGTTAGATTTAGTTATTAGTGGAGCTGATATGAAACTCCCCTTTATCTAAGGGAGCTGTTTCTGTAGAGAGCGACGCAGGTGCAGGTTTGATATGTCTTTCGGTAATTCACCAACAGATATGGGTAAAATTTGATACAAAATACTTTCATTAGCTTATTTAACAAGGATTTCATAGTAAGAAATCTGTGAGAGAATAAAAATACAACAAATATGTTAAGAAAGTTGCCGGGATGATTATGTCAACTCTATTTAACTTGAAAGAGGAAGAACCCAGCAATGAGGGAATTCATCATAAACTTTTGACGTGAAGAAGACAGCAACGATGAAGAAAGTCCCTCTCACATCACAGATGAAACAGACGAGGAAACTTACAGGCTTCTCTCTCTCTCTCTCTCTCTCTCTCTCCTCTCTCTCTCTCTCTCTCTCTCTCTTTAATATTACGTATAACTATAATTCCCATTTCCACGATATTTTTTCCTGTATAATACGCCTGAGTTTTTTTTTTTTTATTTAACGGATAATATATCTATCTACCTGAGTGGAAAGAAGGAAAATGAAAATTTTGTGTTCCCTTTTGATTCTGAGACAACGAAAAAAAGCCAAAAAAAAAATAAATAAAAAAATAAAAATCAAATTAAGAATTCTCATTCCTCCGCGAGATGAGGAGGAGGAGGAGGAGGAGGAGGAGGAGGAGGAGAGGAGGGAAGAGTACGGAAATAAGGCCTCGGTAAAATTCACATACGAATGTTTTAATCTACACGGAAATAATAGTTCTACTTGGAGGAAATATGTGTTAAGTATAACAGTAAAAAACAGCTTTATAGGAAAATCTGATAGTTTGCTAGTGATACTTGATGAAATTGAAACGCTTTCAGGTTATATTCTCGATTGCCTTTTCGTGCACGTGGAGATGGTGCTATCACTAGAGTAAATAGAGATGGCAACTTGAATATGATAAAATATGAAAAATAGAGAATTTGTCTAAATTAGCATAAAGAGAAGGGGAAATCGAAGTAAGAATGATTATATATATATATATGATATATATATATAATATAGGATATAGATAATATATAGATATATATATATATATATATATATATAATATATATATGTATACACACACACACACACATATATATATATATATATATATATATATATATATATATATATATATATATATATATATATATATATATGTTACAACCTCCCAGGTTGCAGTACAGGTTCTTTTTAGGTCTTTATATTCTCAAGGATTGCAGTCAGTAAATGTACCTCAGTGACAAGGAAGGACGGAAACAGAAACTCAAGAAAACTTAAAAATATCTATTATAAACTAGAACAATGACTTAAATCAACCTTGTGAGATTAAATACACTTAATTGTACAGAATATTCAAGAGAACAAATACCTGGTTCTCGGGAACTCAGAACTCACAAGAAAACCTAAAGCTAATACACTAAGCCCTAAACAAGAGAAAACCCCAAGAGAGAAAACATACTTAATATATAACAAGTTGGATCCAAAATAAGGCTAGCCAAAATCACCAATAACCTAATAATAATAAGATAGAAAGAAGTAGGAGATGAAAACAAGGAAAACCTTAATATTCCTACCTATAACACCAAGCTAAGCAATGTGGAACTCAGTCCACTAAATATCAACATACAATAAACTATGACAATATATACATGTAACCATTACAATATATATATTTTATGAATAATGAACCAAAATTGGCCAAAAAATATATAATTTCAACCTTAAGTGAAATTCCAGAAGAGGAGTTGAACTCAGGGCCGTGATCAGTTCCATCAAGCTGCCTAACGGAAGGGCAAATACTGTACGCCAGGTATGAAGGTCAACACATTTCCCGATGCAAGAGGAACGATAATACGTCTTACCTGGCGACAGACTCCCTACTAGCCACCTCACGAGTCAAGTAGCTCTCACTCCCGTACAACAGCTGGACGAGGATGACACGGCAGGTAAATCCAGAATCCAGTGCCGAGATACAGCGACGACACAGGTTTTCCGTCAAAATCCTCAGACGGGAAAAAGGGGCAGAAACAGCGGTCGCAGATGACAGAGCGTCTGCTAAACTCTCAACAGCAGTGTGAAGGTCGCAGGTGACAACAACACCTGCGCGAGAAAAAGCCGTGATCCAGGGACACACTCAACAGACGTATATATGCGTCTTCCAAAATCCGTGAGGGAAATATCCAAGTGCGTGGTCCAAAAGGCAATTATCCAAAGTCGTCCTCCAAATCAAAATAAATGCTGCGACGGGAAAACAGTACTGGTGAGAGCTTGTCAAGACCCGAACTCTCGTTGACCAGTCGACCATGTCCACTCATCACCTTCCCAGTGTTTATAAACACTCAAAGCAAAAGAATAACAATCGTTAAAACGATAGTTCACTAATACACAAAAAAGGAGGAGGAGGCGCAAAAACACTGAAACAATCGTAAAGCCACTCAACTTACGGAAACACAAGAGTAAACATACTCAGCAAAAATTTAACTTAAAAGTAAACAAAAAAGTAAACAAGGCCGATTTAAATCAACAAAAGAAATAATAATAGTTTTACGTTAACCTAATACCTTCCTCCCCCAAAACAAAAAAAATTATTCACATAGAATACATTTTTTTTTAATCAAATACTGTAAGAATGCTGAAATGAAAAGGAATTAATATAATATTATAGAGATACAAAACCAAATCAAGATAAATATTTAAACAACCCTGAAAAATAAAGGTTATGAATATTATTACAATATACATGACAAAAGAAGCATAACTTCACGAAGGAAACTTACCAAACAAGACAATAGGGCACCTTAAAGAAGGCTAAACCAAGACTCGAACGAGTACCAAAAATATAAACTGATAGACCTTACCGAGGTTGAACATACAAAAACAATGCACTTAACCAAACCTACATCTAAACTAAACCCTAAGATAAGGACTCACTCATACTCACACACATACTTGCCATCATATTTTACTATGCAATAATAGTTTTAATACAAACCCAATGAAGACACGAGAAGGGCGAGGGAGGGACAAAAGCCAAGATTACATACGAGAAAGGGCATCAGGAATACGGTTCTCAGATCCCTTAATATGTTTGATAACCAGAGAGAATTCCTGCAACTGCAGAGCCCACCTTAAAATCCTCTGGTTGGATCCTTTCATCCGTTCGATGAACACAGAGGATTGTGGTCAGTCCAAATCTCTATAGGGAAAGAGAAATTAGTCACATAGGGTTTTAAAATGTAGCAGAGTAACGAACCAAGGAAGGCCAAGGCCTCCTTCTCGATAGTGGAGTAACTTTTCTCCGCTGCCAATAACTTACGGCTGAAGTAAGACACAGGACGAACCTCTCCAGCCCCATTTCTCTGAAAGAGGACACCCCCAATGCCTACATCACTGGCATCCACCGCAATAATGAAAGGTTTCTGAAAATCAGGAGACATTAATATTGGGTTTGACACCAACACCAGTTTAAGTTTAATAAAAGACTCTTCACATTGAGGAGACCACACAAATTTCTGTCCTTTTTCTAATAGCTTAGTAAGCGGCTGAGCAATGGTCTGAGAAGTTTCGGACAAACCGCCTATAATAGCCCATCATACCGAGAACTCTCCGAACTTCTCTGACATTGCACGGCCTCTTCAAATTTATAATGGCCTCGAGATTGGCTTGTTTAGGGGCTACCTGTCCCAAACCAACCTCATGACCCAAATAACATACTTTGGCCTTGCCAAATTCACACTTACCTAAGTTCACAACAAGACCAGCGGCCCTCAAAGCTTCAAACACGTTTCTCAACCTTACCATATGAGTTCGCCAATCATTGCTGTGAACAACTAAATCATCAATATAAATTTCAGTGCCTTCCAAACCACAAATGACTCTGTTTCATAAGCCGCTGAAAGGTACATGCAGCATTCTTCATCCCAAAAGGCATTACTTTACATTCGTAAAGCCCAAAGGGAGTTACAAAAGCAGAAATTTCCCTGGCTCGATCAGACAGGGGCACTTGCCAATATCCTTTCAACAGATCCAACTTAGTAATAAATTTTGCAGACCCTATCTGATCGAGACAGTCATCAATGCGGGGCAAAGGAAAGGAGTCATTTTTAGTACTGGCATTAACTTTACGGTAATCCACACACATACGGTACTTCCCATCCCATCCTGACTTCTTAAACCAGAACAATCGGAGAGCTCCAAGGACTTATTGAAGGTTGGATGAGGTCATGCTCCAGCATATACTTTATTTCCTCCTCGACTATGTCCCTCTTCACTGGATTTAGTCGATAAGGACTCTGCTTTACGGGGGAAGCACTGCCCACATCCACATCATGCTGAAGCAACCTCGTCCTACCTGGCGAACTCAGATGGTCAAGCCCTCCTTTCAAAACCTCTAGATTTTGAATATTATTAAAGAGAGCATCAGAAGACACCTGACCAACTAAGTCCTCAAAGTTATCCTCTGGAGGCTCTACAACCATAGACACAGGCTCATATACAATAGCTAAAGGATCTCTACCACATGAAATATAAGATTTTAATCTATTAATATGAAAGACCCGGCACTTTCGTTTGGTCCCGGGGGCTTCAATTTCATAATTCACCTCAGACAATTTTCTCAAAACCTTCCAGGGCCCCTTATACCTTGGTTCGAGGAAATTGTCTGAGTCTGTACTCAACACCAATACCAATTCCCCAGGCTCAAACGACCGCACCTTGGTTTTCTTATCAAAATTTGATTTCATGACTGCTTGGGAGGAAGCCAAATTTTCTCTTGCAAATTTCCATGCAATGGCTAATTTCTTCCGTAAATTCTCTACAAATTCCACCACATTAATTTCTCCCTTCTGACCAGATGCAAGCAATTCGTGGAAAATTTCCAACGGACCACGTACCCTGTGTCCAAACACCAGCTCGAAGGGAGCTACACCTGTAGATGAATTTGGATGGTTCCTTATAGCAAAGAGAGCAAAGGGAAGCCCTTTTTCCCAATCCTCTCCTTGTTCATAGCAGTATTTCTTTAACACTGATTTAAGTGTCTGGTGGAATCTTTCCCCCACACCCTGACTCTCTGGATGATAAGGTACGCTGGTAGTGTGCTGAATGGCCAGTTCAGCCACACTTACCCTAAATTACCTTACTCGTAAAATTCGTCCCACAGTCGGTCTGAATTTTACGAGGGAGTCCATATCTGGAGAAAAATTCAATGAGCTTCTCAAATACTGCTCTGGAGGTAATCTTTTTCATTGGGAAGGCCTCAGGAAATCTGGAAGCCCTGTCCATAATCGTAAGGAGATGAGTAAACCCAGTCTTTGTTCTTGGCAAAGGCCCTACCACATCTATTACCAATTCTACAAAAGGTTCCCCAATTGCAGGAATTGGATTTAAAGGTGCTTTAGGGATTACTTGATTGGGTTTTCCCATCACCTGACAAACCTCACAGTTACTAACAAATTGTTTCACTGATAATTTTAATCCTGGCCACCAAAAACATTTTGCCAACCTCTTGAAAGTCTTAAATACTCCAAAGTGACCAGAAAAAGAATCATCATGTGACAACCTCAAAACAGACTCCCTAAATTGTGAGGGAACCACAATTTGTTCCACTCGAGAAGTCTTGTTCAGATCATGCGTAGATGGGCGACTAACTCTGTATAACAAACCTTTTACTACACAAAACCTTGGTTTAGTTAAATCGGCTGTGTCACCCAACTCAAAATCTACTGGCCTGGGCCTTTCTAACTCTACTTCTAAACTACTTAAATCTAAGTCATCATCATTTATCAAATTAGCTGCCTTTGCAGATGCCCGGGTCATCACAGCCACTGGACAAGCATCCATAGTCAAAATAGGGAATAATTCCAGACCCTTATGGTCTAACATGTCATTTCCCAAAATACCATCAATACCTGGAATGGGGAGACTCTCCACAACAGCCAACTCAGTTACTTTATTATACCCAGGGAAGGATAACTCAACTTCTACCAATGGAGCTGAAACCACTGTGTTCGGGAACCCTCCCAGAACCACATAATTCCCTGAATATTTAACTAAACCATTTAATGATTCTTTTAACACTAATGACCGAGCAGACCCTGTGTCTCGCAAAAATTTCACCTTAAGGACTCCTGAATCAGTAACCCAGTCTACCAGGCCAGATATATTTATCATAGAGTCATGATTGTCTACCACCAGTTGAATTCACATTACTGCCATCACCACTATCACATTACCACTATCAATCACTGATGGATTCTCAACCTTGGGATTAGGTAGGAATAGACTTGTTTGTAATTAAAGATATAGGGTTGTCAACATTGTTACCATTTCTCTGGAGATACCTCCTTCTAGCGTTACACTGAGCCTGATAATGCCCGGGCTTATTGCACCAAAAGCAGGTCCCATTACCTCGGCTAGCATTACCAGACATTAACCTGTTTTTGGAAAAGACTCTAGTGTGCCCACCACTTGAGACTTTTCCTTGACTATTCTCATTCCTAGAATAGGTTGGAACACCTGAATGTTTTACCCTATTATCTACAACATTATCAGATTTATTATTAAAGTTATTTGGCCTAGCAGACTGGAAATTTATCACCTGGGACCCAAAATTACCGGACCCCGCTCGATGGGTCAAAACAAACTCATCGGCAATCTGAGCCGCCTTACTTAGACTGACCGCTTTTACTTCTTCTAAGTATATCCTCAGCTCCTTACTACAATATTTCTTAAATTCTTCCAAGAGCATTAATTCCCTCAAAGAAGAGAAAGAGGCTACCTGACGACTCTTTAGCCAATCATCAAATTGCTCTTCCTTGAGCCTAGCAAACTCCACGAATGAAAGGGAAACATGCTTAGAAAAGTTTCTAAATTTTAGGCGATAGGCCTCAGGGACAAGGTATAAAGCCTTGAGGACCAACGACTTCACTTTACTATAATCACGGGCTACACCCTCCTCCAAAGAATTATACACCCGGATGCCTTGCCCACCAGCCTACACTGAATTAAGACTGTCCACATCTCGGTGGGCCAAGACAACCTGGTAGCTACCCGTTCAAAAGCCTTAAAAAATTCAGGCACATTTCTCTCATCAAATACAGGGACCAACTTCAGAGCTGCCCCTATATTAAATTTATCAGGAGATGGTCCACAGGGAGTACTTAATCTATTAGGAGAACCTTGTAACCTAGCCAACTCCAAATTTACATTGGCCATCTCTAGCTCATGCCGCCTCACCCTCTCGTTCTCTTCAAACTCGAGCTTCATTAATTCTATCCTCTTACAAATTAAGCTGTATTCACTGTCCTCCTGGGACCCTACAGGCTGTACTGGGGCTACATTCACTGGGACAGGGTTTTCTACTAAAAATGGGTTAGTGGATACATTTGCTTTAAATTGCAAATTAGCCTGCCCTTCAAAAATTGTTCCAGTACGAGGAGGATCTTCAAACAAAGAAAGACCTGGATTCACACTAACATCCTCAATCACACTACCCTCTCGCTCTGAGTCACTATCACCGACACTGTCAAAATCCTAGCTAAATTCTCTCCTTCAGCCATACCTTGAGCTACCTTATTTTTTACAGCTATCAGCAACTGGGCCCTAGTGTTCGCAGCCCTAAGTGGGACACCTACCAGCGAGCACAACTCACCAAATACTCTTTACTCAATACAGGAAGATGCCTAAGGCAATCTGCCGACCCCAAAAACTCAGCTGGATCAAAAATAAATTCTTCCATGTTTCCAAAATTAAAGGGGGAGTAAGGCAATACACTAAACAGCAACAAATACTGGTAAATCCACCGAGCGCTGTTCCGCCAACCAAAACACTGAGTACACCCGAGTGCAATCCTGTCACGGTCGCCAATTGTTACAACCTCCCAGGTTGCAGTACAGGTTCTTTTTAGGTCTTTATATTCTCAAGGATTGCAGTCAGTAAATGTACCTCAGTGACAAGGAAGGACGGAAACAGAAACTCAAGAAAACTTAACAATATTTATTATAAACTAGAACAATGACTTAAATCAACCTTGTGAGATTAAATACACTTAATTGTACAGAATATTCAAGAGAACAAATACCTGGTTCTCGGGAACTCAGAACTCACAAGAAAACCTAAAGCTAATACACTAACGGCCGTATGCTAAGAGAAAATATAGGGCCTCCAATTATAGGGCCTTCTTTGTACCCTATGGAAAGTGTAGGGAAGCCCTATATTTTTCGGTGCTATGTTTAAAGCATCTTCTAGGAAAGGGTGTGGTTGGTATCCCTGCTGAGAGGATGTCTGTTGTCCTCTAAACAGTTGGTATGCCGGAGAAACGTTTGTTTACATTTGTGAGCGGTAATTACTTAGTTGGGTACACGTGTTTCGCGCATTCCTGTTCTTTCAACGAGTTACTGAGGACTCATAGACAGTGGAAATGGCAGAAAAGGATTGCATAAGAACAAGATATATAACTGCAAATGAGAAAACAATGCTGGTGACCTTGATAGAGGAAAGAAGCGACATTTTATTTAATAAGAGGCATGACTTCCGCATCATCCATCGGAAAAAAGCAACATGGGAAGAAGTCACTAGCTTATTTAATGCTGCTGGTTATGGACCACCGAGAAGCCAGCAACAGCTGAAGAAAGTCTGGGAGAATGCAAAAGGAAAGTAAGTATTCATAAACATATTAAAGTAATAGTACTTTTGACTCACTTCCTGCATACATAAGCAAGCATCAGCTTAGGGACTGGCGAGGGCCAGTTTTACTTAGGCTATATGTAAGGAATAACATACTTTTCAAATGCTGAGCAAATAAATAATTCTCATTGCAGTTTGTACTATTCTTAATTTCAGACTTCATACTGGTTAGTCTAATTGTTTGGCTTTTATTCGTAATTTAAGGCTATATACTGGTTAGCCTAATTGTTTGGTCTTAATTTCAGGCTATCTACTGGTTAATCTAATTGTTTTGCATTTATTCTTAATTTAAGGCTATATACTGGTTAGCCTAAATCATTTAAAAAAAGCAAAATTGTGGATGAAAATTAGTTCATTTTGCTAGAACCTAAAGGATAAGGCCTTTTTTGGCATTCTGTTCCAGGGGGTCACCCCCTGCCTAGGTTACTTTGATTTCGTTAGATTAGTTACCAGAATTTCTCAACTTCTCCAACCCAAACCTATTGTAAACTTTGCACAAATACAATAATTTCTCTTAAAAACAAATGAACCTTTTAGCATCAGTTAAAAACAAACACCTTTTTCATGCATGAGCTATCATATCTATTGGAAGAAGGTAATTTATTTACGAATTCAAATGGCAAGTTTACTTGCAACTACTATTTTATCACTTACTTTGTTTCACACCACCACAAAACGATCTACCTATTATGATGCCTTGAAAATATTGCATTTTCACCCCGAAAGGGTGTAATTCACGAGTTAACATCAATGAACTACAATAATAAAAAAATAATCAAAGAAATTCTTACCTGTGAAACTTGGCAGAAGCTTGTTTTGTTGATAGTGTAACTCCGAGAGGGACATCTCCGAGTTCATAAAATATGAAGTTTGGCCCACCTGTGCAATAGTTTTTCATTCTTGTATATGTTATTATTTTTGTAAGAATCATTCTTTTGATAATATAAATGTTTTTCACCAGCAAAGAGTTGATATCATGACTACTATTTACTTTATAGGGCTTGCGAAAGGCATGTCCTGGGCCACCCTTTTAAATAGTATGTGGAACCACTCCTTAAATTATAGGGAACCCTAATTTATAGGCCGGTATATGTTCTAAGCATAGGAATTTTATATAGGGTCTATATTATAGTCCCTATATTTTCTCTTAGCATACGGCCGTAAGCCCTAAACAAGAGAAAACCCCAAGAGAGAAAACATACTTAATATATAACAAGTTGGATCCAAAATAAGGCTAGCCAAAATCACCAATAACCTAATAATAATAAGATAGAAAGAAGTAGGAGATGAAAACAAGGAAAACCTTAATATTCCTACCTATAACACCAAGCTAAGCAATGTGGAACTCAGTCCACTAAATATCAACATACAATAAACTATGACAATATATACATGTAACCATACATATAATATATTTTATGAATAATGAAAATTGGCAAAAATATATAATTTCACCTTAAGTGAAATTCCAGAAGAGGAGTTGAACTCAGGGCCGTGATCAGTTCATCAAGCTGCTAACGGAAGGGCAAATACTGTACGCCAGGTACTGAAGGTCAACACATTTCCCGATGCAAGAGGAACGATAATACGTATTACCTGGCGACAGACTCCCTACTAGCCACCTCACGAGTCAAGTAGCTCTCACTCCCGTAACAAAACAGCTGGACGAGGATGACAACGGCAAGGTAAATCCAGAATCCAGTGCCGAGATACAGCGACGACACAGGTTTTCCGTCAAAATCCTCAGACGGGAAAAAGGGGCAGAACAGCGGTCGCAGATGACAGAGCGTCTGCTAAACTCTCAACAGCAGTGTGAAGGATCGCAGGTGACAACAACACCTGCGCGAGAAAAAAGCCGTGATCCCAGGGACACACTCAACAGGACGTATATATGCGTCTTCCAAAATCCGTGAGGGAAATATCCAAGTGCGTGGGTTCCAAAAGGCAATTATCCAAAGTCGTCCTCCAAATCAAAAAGTTAAAATGCTTGCAGACTGGGAAAACAGTACTGGTGAGAGCTTGTCAAGACCCGAACTCTAGTTGACCAGTCGACCATGTCCACTCATCACCTTCCCAGTGTTTATAAACACTCAAAGCAAAAGAATAACAATCGTTAAAACGATAGTTCACTAATACACAAAAAAGGAGGAGGAGGCGCAAAAACACTGAAACAATCGTAAAGCCACTCAACTTACGGAAACACAAGAGTAAACAAAATACTCAGCAAAAATTTAACTTAAAAGTAAACAAAAAAGTAAACAAGGCCGATTTAAATCAACAAAAGAAATAATAATAGTTTTACGTTAACCTAATAATATATATATATATATATAGATAGATATATAGATAAGTATACACACTACTTCTTTTATAAAAATAATGTATTGAAATGAGGCAATGATAACATCGAAGCAATCACCCATCCCGTCCTAATAACAGTTTGAGCATTATAAAACCTCTCAAACCTTTGCCGTTGAGTCATGAATATTATATATAATACTGCCTTATTCAGGAGAGCAGAGGAAAACTACGGAAGATTCATTTACAATTTTTATGACGCTAACACTCTGGATTCCCCGTCTTTAAAAAAAAAAAGAAAAAAAAAATCAGCATCCTTAATCTCATTCTCTTTCCACCTGTTGCTGTTGAAGATTCGTCTGTCTCCTCCCTATCTTTTAGTGGGTCTCTTTATTTTACGTGAAAACTCTTTAGACCTTTCGGGACGTGAGGCAGCTCCTTGAGTTTTTTTTATTATAAATAAACATAGACACAAAAGCCTTCCGAATGACGTCAATGTACAGAAGCGACTTTTGACAATGCACACAATATTCACAATGTTGTTGTTATAATTGGATGGGGGAGGGGGGTGCAGGAAGGCCTTTTGGAAAATCCTAAAATGGTTTTAAAAATTACTTCGCGTTGCGTTAGAGATATAGGAAGTTTAGGATAGGATGTTTATGATTTATTTATTCGAATGAAAATGTAAAAAATAAATAATGTGCATGTTAAACAGTACAGACCAATTATTTATAATAAAATGTAGCGTATTCCTTCTAATTTTCGTTGGTAAAACAATGCAATATTTGACTGTAGATTGTAGCACGCGCCTCGAGTATGCTGGGGGTTGGGTCACACCTTGTTCTTTCTTGCATGAATACATACATACATACATACTTATAAAAACGGAATCGTAAAACTGACATAAATTACGAAACTAATACAACAGTTCATTTTGAACTGATTTATTTGAATCTCATATAAATCAGTATTTTTTTTTTATTTCCAGTTTAGTAAACAAAATGTCTGGAATTCCAGCCGTGGGCGGAGGCAGGAATTCGCAGCAGAGTGATTGCATTTTAAACCAGCGGGAGAAACAAGACCATCCCTCCCTGCACGTCTATGGCCTTGAGCCATAGACATGCAGGGAGGGATGGCCATCATATTACTATTATCATCATCATCATCATCATCATCATCATTATTATTATTATTATTATTATTATTATTATTATTATTATTATATTATCTTATCATTATTATTATTATTATTATAGTTTCTTTTTTCCTTTTCCATTACCTCTATCTATGACCTATTTGCTAATTCCAATGTGATGGCCTTGAGCTGAAATAAAACCTATTATTATTATATTTATTATTATTCTCGCTTCTTTCTTCGTTTCTCATACCTCTCGTTATGTCCCCTTTACTAATCCCAGACTCTCTCCAGTTGCAACATGGTATTCCTTGTCTGACGCTCGGCTTAATCGGTAACACGGCAAAGTGTCAGACTATTAATTCGTTCTAAATTACACATACTCAAGTTCGGACAAACAAGTATCGAATTATATCATCGGAGGTACCGAGACTCCGAATTCTTTTAAAAACAACACTTCGGTGTGTCGTGTGGATAGTCGCTTTTGTGACAATACTTTTTCACTGAATCATACGGGAATTTTAGTCGGCTATTGACATCAAAACTGCCGTGAGAGAAGTAGACGAAAGTTGAACAGCTATGAAGTCTAAACATTGTCTGTACGGTAGGGATTTTCTACCACTACTAACAAATAGACTATTGAACTCCCAATGGGATGGGGGAGGGGGTGGGGTGGGGGATGGGGATGCGGGGTGGGGGGCCGGGTTTTAGAGAAAATGTGAAGGAGAAGTCTTTTGAAGTGGACCTCAAATTTGTCCGTCACCACTAGAATATCAATGAGGGTCAGCCTCCACAGTTAGGGAGAGCGAAGGGTCTATGTTTAAAAAAGAAAAAAAATAAAAAACACACTCACACTTTGGTTCAAAGAATTATATTACAGCTCAGAAAAGCTCCATATATATTCATACTTATTCTGACTGCTTTTCCTTGACACATTTTCCCGTTTTTTAATATTGGTGTTATCTGTAATGTTACATAGTGCTACTGAACCTATCACTGAACGGGTAATACTTGGTAATCAGTTGTCTGGTGGAGGTGGGTTGATTATTACTGTGAATAGTGAACTTGAATTGAACAGTAAAACTAATTTCTGCTCAATTCTCTTGGATTTACCCACTGATATTGTAGCTCATTCATCCACAGGGCATGGGGTCGAATCCTAGTTAGATTAGGAGCGCGTGCGCATTGTTACTCTTGGGAGGAATTAATTCAAGAGATGCATTCGATAATAAGGGGTATTGTTGGATCAATATCTGATAGACTGAAATGTCACGTTTTAAGTTAGCGATGAAATTTACATGCATGCATAAAAGGACACGCACGTACACACACATACGCACGTACAAATTTATACTCAGAGAGAGAGAGAGAGAGAGAGAGAGAGAGAGAGAGAGAGAGAGATTAACTGTGATTCTATTACTGTTTTCTGGGATACCAATGCCAGGATCCAATAATCATTCATATAAAAATTCCAGGAAACACTCTTCACTCCTCCAGAACCAGCCAGCGTCGTAACAGGTTGAAACGTCAATAACCGAACGAGGGCAAGAAAACCCGACAAAAGGAAATGTACGGAAAAATCACGTGCAGTTCCTTCCTCTCTCACGTACCTCAGGTACGGTGGGTACGACGACGAAGAGGTCCTGCGATGCTCAACCAAGCGAGGAAATATTCCGTATCAATTTAGCTTTCCAGCATTCCCTGGGTCTCTCTCTCAGGGTTTCCCATTCAGAAGTCTGGAACTGGAAAAGAAATAGGAAAGCAGCGTGAGGTCGAGTAGCATGAGAATGTTTGTCCAGAGTAATGTGATGCCATTACCCTGGAAGTGCCCAAAATATTCCCCGGAAATCTGTACACAGTGAGAAGTATCTATGGAGCAAAAACAAACCAAGGTCCTTGTACATAACAAGTAATAATGCATTTGATTCCTATTGAGATGATGCTACGCTATCTAACATCTAGTACACAAAGCCAGATTTCTATGTTCCTAATTTTGTTGGATTTTTTTTTTTTTTTTTATGTGGGGGCGGGTTGGGGGGCGGGCCCGAGGCTAACATTTTTATCCGTTTCAAAGAAACTGTAACGTTACTGCAGCTGGCGCTACTCCCCTACGGGGCAGAGAGAGAGAGAGAGAGAGAGAGAGAGAGAGAGAGAGAGAGAATTATTATTACATAACGTTTAATCTATTAATCTAAAGTAAAATCTACGTATAATTCATTCCATCTGAATAAATCTGCATTTAGATTCGTAAGTACATAAGGAAAGATTTCGAGAGCAAAATGAATCTCCATCCAGGAAGGCGGTCTGATTTCCTGTACTACAATATGCAAATGTATTTCCTGGCTGTAAATTTTCACGAGTAAAGCCTGACCACGGCTGTATTTTGAGAGACCGAATTACATCATATGTATTGTGGAGTATCACAAGGGTAAAAAAAAAATGACGCAAGAGAAAAATTTCGCGTTAAATGTATATTTTTGTTAGCTGCCACAGAAAAATAATAGAGACCTTACTCAAACTCTATAGTTTTGTAGTAATAAATAGTCTATGAAACAATCAAAGTCATTTCATATTACGTAATTTCCTCACATTGATTAAGGCGACGTTATCAAAGTATCTAAGATGTAAACAAAGACGTGATAAACATAGAAATTTTAATTCTTTACCGTTTCAAGCTGTCGTTTTCACATTTTAACAAAGGCAAAGCAATGCAAATGAAGTCGCGAACATACTACTGCGAGTCTGCAGTTGTTTATTTTCTTAACAAAGGAAATGCAAATCCATTTATTCACGAAAGGGACGAACGATTCCAAAACCCCACCTCGACTGGGATTTCCCAGGCACTCAGTTCTGAATAAGTTTTTGGTATTTTAGTGAATACGGCGACCAGTTTAATGACGCATTTGCATCAAAGTGCGCTGGGTAAATAATACTTAAAAAAGAAATAAAAAATTATACTCATCTGTCTTGCTATGTTAAAGTTTATTTTACTAAAATTCCGCAAAAAATTCTTCTCTTGTTTTGCTAATCAACCGAAGAGCTGGCGATCATAACTGATGGTTTTATACAGCATTATACGTTGTACAAAAAACTTCTGCGCATTTTAAACTCGTTTACTTATCGTTTTACCCTTTCTAAATCTACAAACATCAGCGCCATGCTTACAAAATATCTACTGCAGATGAATCTTCGACTAATGGAATTACAGTAAATGATAACGATGCCTACCTTTTTAACATAACATAAGCCATGCTGTCAGATATCCTCCTCCTCCCGATACCGACTTATCAGAAATTTATAGCGGATTTTCGCAGCGATTTTAGAACAGAAAATAACCCTTTGAAACGACTCCGGAGAAATTAACGAAGACTGTCACGGGAATCCATTTCTTTGGCGTTGGTTGAAATCACCTCCCTTCTGGAGAAGTGACACGTGCCAGAGGCGTTGCCTCCACTTCTCTGATCGAGCAAAAATTGGGGGTGAGATCGCTAAATCGTATTAGAGATTATATTAAATTACATCAGAAACATTTATTGGCAGCTGATGTGGTATGAAAATAGGCTTGCGCGCACGCGCGCGACACACACACACACACACACACACACACACATATATATATATATATATATATATATATATATATATATATATATATATATATATATATATAGTTATATATATTTGCAAAAGCTAGGTACTATCCCGTACCTCTAAGTAAATGGGAATTGAATCCACAATGATGTAAAATCGTCATGTATAGTTATATAAAATATAACTACATGCAACTACATTTACTGCACAAGAAATATATATTTTATATAACCACATAAGGATTTTACATCATTGTGGATTATATCCCCATTTACATATATTATATACTAGGCTTCAGTCTACCACAGATTTATAAGCTTATCCCAAAAATGGTGAGGAATTCGTGAATTTAAAAGGTCGTCGGTGCCTTTAGAAAATTCACGTGTGTCGATTCTGTCTTATCATTTCATAAATATACTGTTAAGTATAGCAGAGACCACGGGAATAGAATAAAGAATGAAGGTGCCTACCGTATTATACGATATTCAATACTTTGCTGGGAAAATTTGTTGAAAGTAACTCAAAGGAGTTTCGTACCTTCATTTATTATTCAAGTCCTGTGTTTTGTGGTCTCCTTATCACTTTCTTTCCTTTCCGTATCTCTCTACAAACACACACACACAGTGATATGATTGCGCACTTTGATGGTGATGATAAAGGCAAGTGGGCGTATCTGTCATTTCAGAATATCAAGAGGAATTAATATATATAATATATATATATATATATATTATATATATATATATATATATATATATCTATAATATATATATATATATAATATTCTCACGTCCTTTAGTTGACACCAGCTGTCAGTTGTGCATTATTCAAACGTTACAAGATTTTATCAACAATGGGTAAGAATGTTAGCAGAGAGATAGGAAAGAGAACCTAATAATATATATATATATATATATATATATATATATATATATATATATATATATATATATAATATATATATATATATATATATATATATTATATATATATATATAATTTTCTGAATGAAAATAATGCAGGTTATACTCAACAGCCTACCGTTTCGTAGTCAGGGCAATTACCACTAATAGCGTCAATAACAGGGCACCGTAAAAACATGAAATAATATTACCCCATTATGCCCTTCTTCTCTCTCTCTCTCTCTCTCTCTCTCTCTCTCTCTCTCTCTCTCACACACACATATACCGATGAATACTGAGACAATAACATATTTACATATACGATTTCTTTCAACGCCGTTTATGTATCTATTATTCATATGGCGTTCTCTTATTTAATTTAACTTTCCTACATCATACTATTTTTAACTGTCCTTTAATTGAGACAAAGAAGATATAAAATGGAATCCTTCAAAAGTGACAGACTGTTATAATCGCAATGGAATTTCCACTTTGAAAAAGATTGAGGCAATTAAGGGAGGAATTTTTGAATTAACTCGTCATGGTTAACGAATGACTTGCGAGAGGTTTAAACAAAAGCTTGCTTTTTTCCAGCGCAAAAAAATTATTCGAACGCGAAACTCTTAAACAATCTGCATAACGCAGCTGGACTGGCGCACAGCAAAGCTAAAGCAGCATAAAAATGAGGGGAAAATGGGGGAAGCAATTTGAAATAGGCCAGGCTCGAAATTGAAGTGGGACGGGAAAAGAATTAGTTGGGATACCCCTCCAACTCATTTTCATTTTCCATCTGAATTAGGCTGCTGTTTCTTAACGTTTATATATAGCGTTGTGGCTTTTTATCCTTCAAGAGAATTTTACTGTGGAAAAAAGGCACATCATGACAAATTGTATTATTACTATATGTTCAGAAATATGCTTATCATCCAAAGATAAAATTTCCAATGATTCATACTGATATTATATACTATATATATATATTATTATATACCTATATATATCTATATATATATATATATAATACACACATATATAAATTATATTATATATATATATATATATATATATTATATATATATATATACACATATATAAATTATATATATATATATAATTTATATTCCTCAGCATCCTTCTTTTCTCCTACATCAAGGGCTACCCATCGATGTTGTTGTTAACCACATCCTTCTCTTATCAAGCCCTCCTAACGAGTCCCTTCCAATACAATTAAGGTCGTCTTCCTTTTCAAACCTTAGACCTTGGCATTTCTAAATGATCAAACATATAATAGCCTTTATGGTATCACAATCTACCACATTGTGAGCACTCGTCTATTCCTCGACTAAATGAAGTCTTAGGGTTTTCATTCAGAAACGACG
>NC_087204.1:6204042-6209042 GCF_015104395.2 Macrobrachium nipponense
TACGAACAATACCTTAAAAAAAAAAAAACTGAGCCAAGTCTAATTTTAAAACAGAATGAAATCTATACCTGTGATAAAAGAATTACAAAGATTAATAAATGTTTTTCTTCATATCAAATAGTTTACAGTCATTAACAGGCAACAGGAACAAATCAAGGCAATATTTCTTTAGTATGGCATCTACTTGTGTGATCACACCATTCAATACCTTAACGCTGCATATAACTTGCTTTCCTGTAACTTAGATTTTTTTCTTCCCACCATGAGAAATGATCTGTATATCAAAATAAACATCTATATATAAAACAAGGCGTGATTTGACCTCCAGCTTACTCTGGACGCATAAATCGAAAACATTATATTACTAACTTAACCTGAAGTGGTCTTCGTAATTAACACTCATAATTAGGACTACTCATACTAACAACAATGATCAAATAAAAAGGACGCGAATTAAACGGGTTCATATATTCTCAGTTTTAGGTGGAAACACAAAATAACTGAATAGATATATAGCCTCTAAATTCAGTGCATCAAATAAATTAAAACGTAATAAACTCTACGGACAGATAGCCCGTTGTTTCACTACGAAAATGAAAACGTAACAATTTATTTTATCAGAAATAATTTTTCTTTACTGTTCAATACGCACATTATTAATTTTTTTACATTTTCATTCTAATAAATAAATCATAAATGTCCTATCCTAAAATTCCTGTATCGTTAACTCAACGCGAAATACCTTTTCCAGACCTTTTTACATATTTCCTACCACCACCCCACCCCCAACCCCACAACAAAAACAAAGTAGTATGTAGGCTTACTCCCCAAGTAAGCGAAAAAGGAAAATGAGTGGAGGAACGCAGCTGAGAAAGAACAGGAGTCAGTGAGGAGATGCTCCTTCTTTTTAACCAGTTACTCATCAACTCTTCAAGTCTATTGGCGTCTCCAAATCTCGTCTTTTTATAGAAAAAGGCAACGTGCCTTTTAGTGGGGAAATGAGATTACCCTTGAAGGAAAGAGCTCTCTTATCGAATTCATCAACACGAGATGTAGTCATCCACTTATGGGAACAACTAATCTCCAAAGATTCCTAAGTAGAGGATTAAAACTTTTTTTTTTTTTTATTGTGAATGAGTTTGCATGGATAGTTCAACAAAGTTTTTGTCCCCTGAAGAGGATCATGAACTTTCGTCTTTGGAGGGATATCTGAAGTCTTTCCAGTATGGCATAAGTTTTTTGGGTTGGTATGATGGGGTATTCAAGTTCATCTCGATGATGGACAGGGAAAATAGTTAATCCTTTTGGTCATAGGATGAGATACTACATTCCAAGCACTGTTAAATATGATACTCGGGGCGTTGTATTGATAAGGTATTACTTACCACAAGTAACTTTTATTTTATTAATGGGGCTGGTTATTGAGTATTTACTCTTTGAAGTAATAACAACAAAACTAAAACCTATTGCTATAGCCGAATCTTTATCTGTGTTTATCATTAATTTAATTCTTTTCCTCTCCTTGATAATACTTTGAGTAATATACACCTTATAACAATGTGTCTCTGAAGCCAAAATCCCGATAGTATTGCACTAGATTCTTATACCATAAAATTACTCGAAATTCTTTGCAATAAGGAGTTGGAACTGAATTACTGCTTCAAGTTGTTAAATATCTCAAGATAAAATTTGGAATTCGTGCCGTATTCTGCAATATAAATAAATAAATACAAATAAATATAAATAAAAGAGTAATGAAAAATAAACAAATATACTCAAAATCCTTTGCAATAAGGCATTAGAACTGAAGTACTGCTTGAAGTGTGTAAATATCTCAAGATGAAATTTGGAATTTGTGCCGTATTCTACAAAATAAATAAATAAATTAAATAAATAGAAAAAAAATCTAATACATTTAAAAGATCGATTAACGAATATTAATGAGTGTATGCCCGTTGTGTGTGTGTGTGTGTGTGTGTGTGTGTATGAGAGAGAGAGAGAGAGAGAGAGAGAGAGGTAAGGGGGAGGGGGCCGGTTAACACCTCTGGTTCTTTCCACCCTTTCTGTAATAAACGACATCTGAACGTGCTGCATTGCACTTCGGTACCGGGTAAGGACCCTTGCAAGAGCAGCATCTGTTGCAAGCGCATTAATTCGAGTCTCTGAAATGGGTCTCTAGCTCCTAGAGCGTCGACATCATGCTTAGGAGAGAGAGAGAGAGAGAGAGAGAGAGAGCACAGCAGCACTTCCTGTAAATGATAAGCACACCAATACCATCGCCTTGATCAACGTAATTTTACTGTTAACTTAAAAGTAATATCTAAATATTGAATCATAATCTGTGTCACATCACTTGGGTATCCATTCAACTTTGCTGATTGATAAATAAATCTAAGTCTTTGTTTAACGTTTCTGTTTTCTTTGTATTCAGAAGTTTCTTTATTCGTTAATATATCATGCCATCTCCCTCTCTTCTTTACCCCCTCCACCCTCCCCTCTCTCTCCTCATTCTTTCTTTCGTGCCCTATCCGCCATGTCAAAGCTCTTTGATACTCTTTATGGGGACCCTTCTCCAGTCTTCCCTCGATGTTTACTGTTTATTCCCTCATTGTTGGCCGTTATATTTGCTGCCTCTAAACCTCTCTTTTGCTTCCCTTTCCCCTCTCAGCATTCCGTCACATTTTACCTGCTTTGATGCAGTTACTAGTTGCGATTTTGATACACGCGTTGGTTAAATACCAAATGTCTAGAGCGGGTGTCTATTTCGTCCTTTGTTTCGTACGATTTGTATTTCATTTATATATATATATATATATATATATATATATATATATATATATATATATATATATATATATATATATATAAAATATATATATATATAGTGTATGTATGAACAGCGTTAATCTTTTAAAATTATATATATAAAAAAAAAATTCTCCTTCCATTGACATTTGTCCACGATATAGTATGCAAAACGTATCAAAAGGGACACACCTAAATCAAAACTTCCATGCTTTCGAATCCCCTGAGATGGAACTTCCCATTTCTTGGACACGTGTCGCCAGCGACCCAGAAAATCACAGGTGATCGCACCGACAAGTGCTGTTTGATGCTGAAGAGGTGCCAGATAGCGCTGGGTGCTTGTGGACCCAGGAGCTTATTAAACAAACATATTTCACAACTGCGAAACTAGACCATTGGTATTAACCAACGCGTGCGTCAAATTTGCAACTTACAAATTACATAAATACGCTATATTTTATTAGAAATAATTGTTCTGTACTGTTTAACATCCACATTATTTATTTTTTACATTTTCATTTTCATAAATAAATGATAAACATGCTAACCTACAATTCCTGTATCTTTTACTCAACGCCAAACACCCTTTTCACACCCTTTTAAGCTCTCCCGCCCAACAAGAAGAAGAACAACTACAACAACAAACAAAGTATAATTTGTAGGCTTCCTCCCCGAGTAAGCTTCAATGACAAAAATAAAGTGCATATCTCAGCTCAAACCATAAAACTAAGGAATTTCCCTTTTTCCTTTAATAATGAAGACTTCTTAAGATCCTTAGCAAGATACCGTCCACCTGCCCCACCATTTTAATCTCCATTTCTCCAACGAGGTCCCATATGGGGACGCTTGGCTTCATCTGATTAATAAGAGGGCGTTTTCGGCTTCCCTCAATTAGCTAAGGGGGGAAATTCGGCTCCTTTAATCTCTTTCTTTTAAGGTAATTAATTTTTTTAAATAAATGTTTTTAGAGGATTAACGGCACGACTCTTTGGAAGATATTAAAATAAAAAAAAGAGATATTTCAGTTTAACTGGAATTCTGACCTAATTCTGAAACATTGGTTGGAATGGAATATAGAGTTTAGGCCAAAGGCCAGGCGCTCGGACCTATGGGGTCATTCAGCGCTGATAGGGAAACTGAGATAAAAAGGTTACAGAGGTGTAACAGGAGGAAAACCTCAAAGCAGCTGTACAATGAAATAATTGTTAGGAGAGGGTGGATAGCAAAGTGGAAGAAAGGTAATATGAATGGAAGTACAGTAAATGAAACGAAACGGTTGCAACTAGGGACGCTGCAGAGAACGTTTAGTAATGCCTACAGTGCACCCCGTGAGGTACACTGACGGCACTAACCCCCAGAGAAAAGCATTAGTTAGTAAAGAGAGAAAATAGTGATATTATTTATTCAAAATGTTAACCAGCTTCTATTGTGATAACCTTTTTTTCAAGCACTGTTCATCACGAAGCTTATGTAATTTAAATAGACACTGTTGGAATAGTGACTGGTTCAGTTCAATTCTCTAACATCCAAGGTCATGAGAACATGCAAATCGTTTCACACCAACATAAACGTCATGAACTTTAATGTCAAGTTGCTTTTAACACACCACAGGGGAAGAAAAAAAATGCTTTGATTTTTCAGATGAGTGGGTATGACAACGCCGCTCTACGCGTAATATTAGCAGAAATGGTATACTGACGTAACTCCAGAGCAATATACGAAAGACTATTACGACCAAGTGGGAGGTGACGATAGTGTCTTCCTGTTGCACTGTGACAACAGAAGTTTTACGTTTACCTGAAAAGCGACATTGCAATACTACGAGTCTCCATGAGGCTGGGAATACAATTCAGAAAACGGAAAAGGGAATATTGTGTCTTCATTGCACGTGCACAAATAATGTTATACACTTGGGCATAATTATGAAATTAAAGTGTCTTTATTATCGCATACAATTTGGCAAGATAATAGCAATAAATGAACAAACTGTTCTGCTATATTTTATATGTATATGTATATATATATATATATATATATATATATATATATTATATATATATATATATATATATATATATATATATTGTATGAGATGATAAAGACGCATTAATTTCATAATTATGCCCAAGGGTATAACATTATTTGTGCACATGCAAGAAAGACACAATATTCCCTTTTACGCTTTTTGAATTGTA
>NC_087204.1:6211542-6233238 GCF_015104395.2 Macrobrachium nipponense
CACTTCATTTTTATGTGTTCAAGCACCTTTTCGTATAAATTCTGACAAAAGTATTACAATCTTTCCTTCCCTTCTTAGCCTACAGTGGTGCTGCATTAGATTTTGTATCGAAAACAGGCTTGCCTCCCATTAACTATTTCAAATATCTACAGGCTTTTAGCGCTATGATGTTCCTATGCACCCATTACTACCATTGAGAGCACCAGAAGACACAAGAACGAACGAATGAAAGTAAGCACTCACTATATCATAACAGTAAGTAAGCACCCACTATAATATCATACAAGTAAGTAAACACCCTACTAATAGCTAACATATGCTACTGATCTGAAGGCCAGGCCCACCATCTAGACACACCAGTGAATCAGATTATCACTGACTTAGTGCTACAGTTAGCACTTCAGGACAAACGTACATCTTTTGACATATGTGCTGAAACTGTTTATGCCCTGAGAGTTCATAAAGTGTTAAATAATAGATATGCATTGCACACTAACCGTCAATATTACGGGATGCATTTTTAACGTTCGTCCGCTCATCGAAAATCTAGCAATGGCTGGCAATTATGATAAAGATCGGGTAACCTGAGTTGCCATCTGCCGATTATATCTCTCATTAAACCGAGTACTAAACACTGCTAGCTTTTTGACGTTTTCATTATAATAATTGACCTGAGTGGTGCTCTGTTCCTGAATCTCACCAATTCTGTTATTTTTTTTTTTTTTTTACCAATAGGCAAAAATAGAAAAAGAACAAGGTCTAAATTTTAATACCACCAAGATGGCAACATGTCCCTGGAACCACTTGACAGTTCACACACACACACACACCAATATGTAACCACTCTAATTATAGCTCGGTTGGGTAGATTTTCATTAGAAATTTGACGAAAAAAAAGCATTTGCTTTAATGTAAAGACCACACTTATTGAGTTTCCTCCAATTTCCCATTGAAAAATATTGCTTAACTAACAGAACTAAAGGAAAAAAAATACTTGGCCGACCATAGAACTTGCTTAGAAGTTAAAAGTAACTGATTTACAATTTTGGGATCATTATGCAGAGGGTAAATCTGGAGTTAAACTACATGCATAGTTACACTTATTGTTATATGAAGTTTCTAATTTGATTTAATTTAATATTATAGGCGTAGATAAACTAAATAAGGGATGTAGGTCTTTCAGCCATAAACATGTATATATATAAATGTATATATATATATATATATATATATATATATATATATATATATATATATATATATGTGTGTGTGTGTGTGTGTGTGTGTGTGTGTGTGTATGTAGGTCTTTCCATCGTTACAACCTTTGCAATGGGCTACAACTCAACCACAAAATAATCAATAACCATATTTAAAAAACCAAACAACCTTAATGTAATGTAGGTCCGATAACATTAAGCCTTTTATGTCCTGTAAAGTTTTAATCCTTCGTAAATATACGTTTTCTGGGCACCGAGAAAAAAGAGGACACCAAAAAGAGTTGGATGTCCCAGAAGTAATTTCTTCTGTGTCTGGTGAATACTTAGAAAATGTCAAAAGATTGTAAGGGCAGGAAGGCAGATAAGGAAGACGTAAATAATTGTAATATTTTTCGTCTGTGTCTCAGCTTTTATACAAAAATCAAATAAACAAAATGGGAGGAGAGAGAGAGAGATAGAGAGTGAAATTTAATTTATCGCTTTTTGAAAATGTGGTAGGTATCAGAGATATATATATATATATATATATATATATATATATATATATATACTATATATATATATATATATATATATATATATATAGAGAGAGAGAGAGAGAGAGAGAGAGAGAGAGAGAGAGAGAGAGAGAGAGAGAGAGAGAGGTACTGGTTTCAGTAACCCACCCCCTGAAAAAACAAAAAAGAAACACTATATAATTCTTGTCCAAAATACAGCATTTAAAATTGTGCATCATTTCATTGCCTCGACAACAGAACTAAACTTATTTGATTGATAAAACGTTTGATGAACGTACTCTAATTTTCGTGACACTACAGACAGCTCATATTTTGAATGGATTCCCTCTTTGATGGCTTGACACGGCAGTCACTGGCTTTCATTCAGTCGCATGCGTCATTTAATCCATCCTGATCGGATTATATGGCACCGTTTGAATTGACTGAGTAGGCGGTACCCTTGACTGAATTTGAAACTGTGCGCCACACGTTTATAATGTAGGGTGTTAATATTTTAACGTTTGTTAGTCGGCAATCTTATATAATTTTTTAATTACAATTTTTTTTTGACAATGCTTGTTTGATCTTTCTATGAAATCTCATCAATATGGCGGGTGACATTAATGAATTGTAAAAAAATGAAGAAAAAAAGTTACTTTAATATACAAAAACTGATAATATAAAACCATTGCCGGTTTGGCCATTTCAATTCGCGTTTGATATAACAATTCAATCATCTGATGCCTTTATTATTAAGGTCGCTATACTGGCATTACCTTACAAGTATTGTACTGATACCCTTAAACACCGCATTTTAATACATGGACGTGATTTCCCTATTTTTGTAATGAAATTATGCTTTCCACAAGGAATATGTTTCACCCACAGTGCTGACCAACAGAATGAAAGCATGTTAAAACTGTAAGGAGGAAGATTTATATTTAATTTGGAAGACTAAGTAATGTGATAATGATGTAGAGAAAGACAACAACATCAATAGCAGAATTTTCCTCCTCTTGTCCTCTGTTGAATAACTAGGAGATGGAATTTTGATGCTAGCCAAGAGCTCTTCTTTGGATTTGAGAGAGAGAGATGAAAAGAGATTCCCTCTGAAGTCGTCCACTTCTTTACCGGTGGTTGAATACTACACAAATCTCTTTCTTTGATGATGACATTACTCTGGTACACTACACCATCTGCAGCTACTTTTTATGTATAGAGTTTACAGAGAGAGAGACTTATGGGCACTTCTGTATTCTTGTATGTTGCCAGGTTCACTTTGTATTTCTGTCACCCCTTGCCTTTCCTGCGTTCCTACAGATGAAACTGTGTGCTTTAGAAACATCTGATGTTTCTACCATCATACCGCTATCTTACCTTCCCACAAATTCAGCAGGCAATGTGACATTCGATAAGTTACCTTCCCTCAAATTAAGCAGGCAGTGGGACTTTCCCTATCATATTTTAGACAATCTATGTCTGTGTACTGATGCACGCTGAACAGTCACAGTGGCAAATACAAAACAATGCAACCTGAGAGGGACGTTCTCATACCACTGCTTACATTAAATACTACAGATTGACGATTATTCGTTCATATAAAAAGGACTATAATCAAAGGTATCATTATACAAGCATTCGTATTTGAAATAGTCCTTTACCTGTGTAGTCCTCTCACCTGAGGAAGTGTCAAAGGCCGGGGCAGCGTAAGAGAATTGACCCAAGTTCCATTTCCAGAAGATTTACGTACTATTTAGAAGTCATTCAACCTCACTAAATGCGACTGGATGTTGAAGGGCTATTTATGTGGACCTCTGGATTCTGAGCAACCTGGCGTCCTTTTTAATTTAAATATGCGAGAAATCGGTAGTGAATGTGCAAAATGCCAGTACATTTAGAATACGCTCATAGTCCTTCCCAATTTGAAACTAGCAATAATTGCAATTTAAAATCGATATCATCACTAAAACAAGATTCTCCTTCTTTCAGGAAGAAGTGAAGAAAGGAAATAATAAAGAGTATAAATTACTGGTAAATAGAAACTCTCCGAATGGATTTTCTCCTCACTCTGGTATGGAATCGCTTGTCAACAGAAACTGTTGACCGAAGGCATTAACTTTATGAGAGGAAAACATCCACATAATTCCGTTTGCTCAAGTCCGGATGTTAACGGAAATTGTAAAGAGATTATCCGTTTAAGTTGGTGTCATAATCTTCAACAAAGTGGAGAATACGCATGCTTTTTGCCTGCGCATATTGCGTTCTCAGTATGTATAACATTATATATAGATATATATATATATATATATATATATATATATATATATATATATATATATATATATTTATATAATGTTATACATATTTGTGACAGTCACTATTCATTTCTAACGGATCCCGTTTCCATTATAAAACCGGGGTATTATCTATCTTTTAAAAAACGAATATTTGAATACTAAACTTGGGCACATGCATAGATTCAAGGAGCGCTCCTTCTCCAGACCGATAAATATAAATATTCAGCCGATACGGTGGTCTCTGCATATGCTCTCTTATCCTACATATCACATCCATCAGAATGCAGTGACATAGAGATACAGAAAGCTTTTTATCTTGCAAACAACTTTATGAATTCACCCGCTGCGTTTTGCTTCCGTTCTCCGCCAGAGGGATTTTTGAGAATTTCGCTTTTGGGAATGTTTGGATCTTTTTGCTTGAAATGGTGCGGTCTATGACTGGAATGGTGCAGTCTATGCTTGGAATGGTGCCGTCTATGTTGTGAATGGTACGGTCAATGCTTGAAATGGCACGGTCTATGTTGTGAATGGTACGTCTATGCTTGGAATGGTACGGTCTATGTTGTGAATGGTACGTCTATGCTTGGAATGGTACTGTCTATGTTGTGAATGGTACGTCTATGCTTGGAATGGTACGGTCTAAAGTGCAGTCGCACAAGAGGTTTGCGAACGGTACCGTTCAGTAATGTATGATTGCATACGTCATTCTTATAAAATAATAGGGATTTACAGGAGTCATTGCTATCAAGACGTAGACACGGGTAATGACCTTCGTTGTAACTATGGCAATTTCAGATAAAGATTCTAAACAAGAATGTTATAACAAAAAAAATCCCTAAATTTGTAAATGGCTCATAGCTGGAATAAAGGATTCAATTCAAATTCCTAATAGAAAAAAAGGATTATCCTTTGAAATAATTAGCGCATAGTTTCCGCGATTTCATTAAAAGAACACAGGTGTAACTAACCGAAATCTCACCTGGTACCCTACTTATCAACGCAGGCAAGAGGAGTAATTTCACTCTAAATATAAAGTTAAATAACTTCAGGCATCAGATATTCCACGTCATATAATTCTATATTATTTTCACAGTTCCAGTGTGATTAGATTCAACAAATGTAATGAAAAATTGTAAAAACAATTTGGATATTGATAACTGATAAAAGGCCTCTAGCTATTTCCCTTTTCAGCTGCAGTTGTATTTTTTGATAAGGAATAGTAAATCGTATTTATTCAATTTTTATGACCTAAATAACATAAAATAATGACTAGTATTTAGTCAGTTTTATGACCTGAATAACGTAAAATAATGAATCGTATTTAGTAAATCTTTATGACCGGAATGACAAGGTAGGAAAATCCCACGGAAAATTTTGACGTTATGGCTCTTCGGTCCAGTCCAAACGGAGGGTGATTCCTCCTTGATCAAAGGAAGAAATGTTCCCGCATTTTACAGCAGACAGGTGCCCACACTCACCGCTCACTCCATTTGCTTTTTGTGCAAGAAAGAATGCAATGGGGCACCGATCTGCAAATGGACTATCGACGCTCTGCAACAAGCGACCGGAAATGGAAAATGACGTTTGAATTCGGCGTAAGGGATTTGAGAGTCGTGCTTTTACCTATTACTGGAGATCGGTTGTTCCGATAAACGCAGAATAAGCAAGCAGTTAATGACTAGATAAAATACGACCTAGAAATTGATAACTTGAGCTTGAATCTTACAACTGAAAGTAGGCACAAAATAAATGAAGTCTTTTCTTCAATATCATAAAAATAAAAGTCTAAAAAACTTTTTTTCAATATGGTTTTTTTTCAATATCATAAAAATAAAAGTCTAAGAAACTACGCGTTTTTTTAATAACGTAAAAATACAAGTATAAGAAACTACGCTTTATATTTTTAATACCATAATAATAAAAGTCTAAGAAACTAAGTTTCTTTTTCAATATCATAAAAATGAAAGTCTAAGAAACAACGCTTTTCTTTTTGATATCATAAAAATAAAAGTCTGAAAAACTACGCCTTTTATTCAATAACATAAAAATACATGAGAGAGAGAGAGAGAGAGAGAGAGAGAGAGAGAGAGAGAGAGAGAGAGAGAATCTGTCTTTTTAATCAAGAAAATGTTTGAGTACCTAAAGAGTCATCATGAAATGGATGTTGCTTTTCTCTCAATGCAAAAAGAAAGAAAGAAAGAAAAAAACACCTCCCGAACAAACACAGAACAAAAGCTGAAGGATCCACTGTCCATTGTTTTGAAAGTGACGCAGCACTGGAATGAAAACTTTGCAAGCGTGTTCATAGCAGGGAAAGTTCCATCCCGTGATTGAAATAATCTCAGTTATTATACAACACGTCCGAAAATAATTAGCACGTCATGTTTTTAATTTCAAGAGAAGCCACAGGTGGATTTCCAAACATTCTCCAGTTATTGAAATATTCGGTTCGCTGGGCTGACAATGTAGCCTCAATATAAGGGTACAGTGGTCTGTGTTTTAGTAAATGGCTAAGATAAAAGACGGTAAATTTATAAGATAAGCGCTTGGAAAGATTATATTCACTTAAAGTAATATATTTTTTATAAAAGTCACGACGGTTCTTTTTTTAATGAATAAACTGCCAGGTAAATCTTACTTCATATGTATATAATATATATATATATATATATATATATATATTATATTATATATATATATATATATATATATATATATATATATATATATATATAATCTACTGCACGCTATCCTCTGCAGAAAATAAAACAAATTAAGAAATAAGAAAATATGCTAAGACATAGAAAGAATTTTTTATGAATTCAACAGTATTAAGAAAAAGAGGAAGTAAACCAAACACTGACAAATTATATAAAAATAATAGATTAAAAAAAACTCCACTTTCTCTAAAGGTATAAGGGCTTGTATAGTAGACCAGAGTATACTGTTTTGAGAAGAGCCAACGAGCTTACATACTGTGAATAATTCGGAACAGGTTAAATTTAAATTAAAGTCTAGAGAAAGTTTTTTTCTGTTTATTTCTTATCTAAACTGATGGCCTCATGACAACATGGAAATTCTGTGTCAGTTGTTATGGAAGATGCTCACCCCACTGACGTAGCATTATTACAAGTAAAATGCAAACTTAGGAAGTTCTCCATTCTAAATGATGAAGTGAAAAAGAGGAAATATAAATAAAACTAGACAATGAGTAAAATACGTCACAAAACCGAATAAAATGGTAAAAGGCAAATAACGAAAGAAATTGCCAAGTCGAACGCTCGCCAAAAGCACATTTCGTTTTAGGAGGGATCGATTGCAGGAGATGATTAACTGCAAAAGACCTGCAAGATGATTAAATGAGTGGTTAATTAAAGCAAGAAAACCGCTCCTTTTTTTTTGGGGGGGGGGGTCAGAAATATCAATTTTCATGCTGTTTTATTTCCATGAGGCAATTGCAGTGTCAAATTACGAATATATCACTGATAACGAATAATATCGACAACCTTTATGGCACGTTCTCTTGATACTTTCTTAGGAATATCTTTTTTATTTCCATGTGGAAATCGCAATGTAATATAATGAAAACAAATAAAATAGCTATATTAGATTCACATGAACCATGCGTTTGATGTCTAGGCCCGTCCCTTACGACTCTCCTGATTGGCTGTTGATAACCAATCACAGGGCTGGGAACTCTCAGTCTCTCTCGAGAGTTCACATAGGCAGGATGTATGTTCGACCTCTCCTGAGGGATACTTTTGAAAGACGTATCCCTCAGGAGAGGTGGAACATACATCCTGCCTATTTAAACTCTCGAGAGAGACCGAGAGTTTCCAGCCCTGTGATTGGCTTATTAATAGCCAATCAGGAGCGTCGTAAGGGACGTGCCTAGACATCACGGTTGATGTGAACCTACTATAGTAACCTTTACTTCAAATAAAACGATAAAGAAATCATCTGTTGCCCTTAAATGAGAAAAAATAAATTGAGAAAACTCTTCTATAAGGCGTCTTCTAGATTCGCACATTCCGTAATTATATTTGATTGTTTTTTTATTTTTCAGCAGCTATAAAAGCCTACAAAATCTTTTAGCACAAATGTACAGCTTCTTACCTTGTTCTCTCTCTCTCTCTCTCTCTCTCTCTCTCTCTCTCTCTCTCTCTCTCTCTCTCCAGCCAGGGAACTTTATCAGCAGCCAGTTAGAACGTCGGAGAATCAGTAACAGAAAAAGGACCTTTTCGCTATAATCTTTTTATATTTTTTTATAAGAAAGGTGACGAACATCCTTCCCCGGCCACTTCCGAAGAAAAATAGAATGAAACGGAAAAAAGAACGAAAGGAAAAAAGAATGAAAGGGAAAAAAGAACGAAAGGAAAAAAAGAACGAAAGGAAAAAAAGAATGAAAGGAATAAGGGCGACGATAACAAACTTTGATTTCTAACTTTCCAGAGAAGAGGTCCTACTTCTATCTGTCTTTTTTATTCTTTTTATTTTTCTTTTATGTTCTATTTGGGAAATGTTTCTGAGCTAGTTTCTTTTGTTGTAACGATCGTTTTCTTTTTCAATAATTATTCGAGCACAGTACGTTGACGGATCATGTAAAGATTAGCGAACACACTATATTTCCAGACGATATTATACCACATTGTTTTATACATACATTCATACATATGAATAATTATCACATCACCGTGATTCATATAAATTATTCGAGATACAACTGTCCTTTAATATCTAATTCGCTCTACCTCGGATATATTTTCATATAGTAAACCGAAGGGGGATTTTTTTAAGTTGACAATAATTTCGTCCCCTCATGGATCGTACCGCCGTCCAGCGGACAGGGACGAAATCAAGACGACAGTGACGTTATCGATTCGGCTATCACACACACACACACACACACACACACACACACATATATATATATATATATATATATATATATATATATATATATATATATATATATTATATATATATATATATATATATATATATATATATAATATATATATATTAGGGTCTTGTGCCTTGTATGATAAGGCGCCCTATGAGGTAATGTTAGACTAGCGATAATCTATACGCTAAGTCGGTTGGTATTGCACTTCCATCTTCAATGGGAGTGTCTGGGGTTTTGTAGATCACTTACGAAGTCGGTATTATCTTTACGACGATGTGTTAAACTCATGGTTCGGTGAGGTTCTTGTAGCAAAACACAAGGTATAAAAATAGTATATTCTTCTGAAGTTTTACATGATGAAGATCAGGTATGATCGTACAAGTCTTCTATGACGATAGCTTGATCGCTTCTGCCAATGATGATGGCTAATCCTATTCCTCTACATGATAAAGCTTAGGTAAAGAGGTACAGGTCTTCTAATGACGATAGCTAACTCTGTTCTGCCTGTCTACCATCTCTGTTACAAGTTATGAAGGAACAGACAGTAGTTCGAACATATGAACATACTATCAGATGACATAGTTTCATACGAACACACAATCGAATGAGACACGCTACAGATCACGTAGGCCGTTTGAATAATAGGTCGGGGTAGTTGTCTCAAGCAGGGAGCTTGGACTAATGTTTATAAACAATTGAATGACTACAGGTGACGGCATGTTTATCTTAGCTTACATACTTATTGTATACGTCATCTTTAGCGTCTCTAGTCTGATCACATTCCTGCAAGCAATCTGGTTGACCTCTTTAGTTTTAGACTTTTATATATATGGACTAACATTCCATATTTTTATTATGTAAACACTTACATTAGCTCGGTCAGCTACCAAAACCAACTACTGAATATTACTCAAAACTTGACTTGCATTTGACTTATAGGAGTGTGATACAGACACTATGTGAATATATATATATATAAGTAAATAAAAATTCATTGTGTACATGAATTGATTCAAGTAATAAAATATAAAACAATGATATTGGTAAATAATAGTGATCACATGATATATATAATGATACAGTTTTTCACTTCATCTCTTTAAGATACTTATGCTACAGAAAATACTAATGTACTCTGATAATTGCATAGAATGAAGATTAACATGATAAAAATCATATTTTAACTGATAAAAAATATCATATATGAATTGATAAAATTATTAATGTTTATGCTGATTGATTCGTTGATTTCTGATTCATTAATCATATACTAACTTATATATAACTGCAGATATTGGGAAGATAAAAGGTAACAGATTGATTATAGGCTACCTGATTTGTTATACATTGGTATATGGATTCATATAATTATGATTAATATATGTGCACTTTAAATAGATTCCTACTGCGTACACGCAAAGATATATTTAGATTCTGTTATTTATGATCATTTATATAAGAGATTCCTATTGCGTACACGCAAAGATATATTTCGACTCTGTTATTTATGATCATTTATATATATAGGATACATGATACTTTATATATATAGGATACATGACCGACGATTGGTTATACTACTTCACTTTTAACTAGCTTTCGAACAACTTTTCGTCCATTACACAGTTCCAGACAACCACCTTTAGCCAATTGAAACGGCCTTTTTCAATGGTTAAAACAAGGGGAAAATTTGCCTGCCTGGGCGGGTCCAACGTTCTATTTTTTGCGCTCATACTTATTCTCTGCATCCTAAGCTACACGATTCCGTTCGCGATGAATAGATCATCCCAGCACGAGTCCTTCGCCAGCAAAGTAGAGTTGAATATCCTTCGGGTCGTAGTTGTCGGAAGTATGTCCCATTCGTAGTCGATTTCCACAGCCACCGGAGCATTCCGCATTAAAACGAGATTAACGACGAGATACGGTGTCGGTCGAAGAAGTCCATGAAATTCCTTTCACATTGTAGGCGGTTGTTACTTGACTGTAGTCATCCGCAGCGACGAACGATTTTTTGAAGTTGCTATGTGAAACTCTCGTACTGCAGGATACTGTACAGGTTCCAATAATCAGCCTGCAAGTGAAATTATACTTGTCACAAGGGCAAAGTATTCAGACGACATCCAAATACAGGGGAGGGGAGAGAGCCATTTAGACCAGACTTAACCCACATGAATTCGCTGATATTTTGGAATTCAAAAGAGTCCGCTGTACAAACTTTTTATCCATGGCATTAACAATGAGTGAACCTATCCAGGTCTATGATGACTTGTAAAAATATCCATAATTATAAAAAATAAATAGATATCAATACGAATCTCAAAGAAAATTCGATATTACTGGTAGTAAGTTACTAGACAAAGAAGTGGAAAATGGAGCTATTTGTAAGATTGCCAGGCAGCATAAGAGTCAAAGAGAATATTAATCATGATTCTATGTGCCCTAACAAAAGTTTCATATTCAATTTTCTCGTGCGCATCCTCTGAGGTTAATTTTTTTTAAAAACTTTATTAATAGGTAGGAGATGCAACGAAAAAAACCCACTATGTAACTAATTTCTAAATAAACTTTGGGTTTTCCAAGAAAATGTGACATTTTCCCATGAATGTTTTACTTGAATTTTAATAGGCTAATGTTGCAAGTAAATATTTCATATTCATATCGTGATACTTCCAAATGTCTATGAGGTTCAGAAAAAAAATTAATTCTTTTGTTGTTATAGAAATTCTATTTGCTTATATTGTTCATTAATTTTAAAATGATTACAAGTCCTTAACTAATTGCATTCACACACGGATAAGAATATGTTATGTGGCCCGTCATGTGACCTATGAACCACATGTGAAGTTCATGAACTAAGCATTCCTTTCTCCAGTCAATCTGCTTTTGCAAGCAGAGATGAAGCCTGTGTAAGCAGATTATTGAGGTTAAAAGGAACAAATGCTGATACGGCAATGATGGCGTCGTCACTTGGCAGGAGATTGCTCTCAGCCAGCTAAGAGTACGTTACTTGCTGTAAGAGATACGACTTTAGTATTTTCAAATGATATTTTAGTGTTTTAATTCTCCACCCGCATGAGAAGAATGTCTGAAAAAAAAAAAAACAACAGTACCAAAATTGAACAATATATTAGTTTCATGTTGGCATTATGTAAAATAAATATTCCTTATTCAAACTATATGAAAAAGTTTCCACATTCTATTCTAATATATTATTAGCCCTGTATAAGATTCATATAGGATTATTCCATAGATAACATTTTCACTTCTAGACTTCCTGACTTTAAATCTCTTTTATTTTATTTTATTTATTTTATTTATTATTAGTTTATTTATTTATTTATTTATTTAATTTTTTTTTTTTCATTGACTACGAATATAAATCACCGGGGGGGGGGGGACAGACAATATGTCAGTAGGTTTTTGGATATGTGTTTGAACTTTTAGCTTATTTGTCATTACTAAGCGTTAAGTTAGAGTTCAAATCTTTACGCATATATATTTAGATATTTTAATTAACCTATGGTTACGTTTTGCTTATTGATTTTATCGTGATTCCTTTTTATTATAATTTGTAACCCTTCCGACTTCTTACGGAGTGTATATATTGACTCCACTTGTATCCATATTTATCTTTTTTTTTTATATATATTTATTTATTTATATATTTTTTTATATATATTTGATAAATTAATGGTTGGCTTGAATATGTGGAAAAGTGTTCTAGCGGCGTACCGTATAAGGCTACTTGCGGCATCAATTCTATAGATACAAGATATAAATGATAAACGTATTTAAAACCGCGAGAACCGCTATAATCCAGTTCGGATCCAACATCACGAGTTTGTAACTCGTAAGACATTGACACTTCCTATTTAATTATCCGTTATTCTACCAACCGATTGACTGCTGGGTGATAAAATATATTCTTGGTTTTCTTAATGGAAAGGAATTCACACAACGTGTTAAGGAGATTATTATTGATTTACACCACCCGAGTCACAGATTATTATGTGTTGAATTCCATATTTACTGATTTAGCACTCATAAATATTCCTAACGCACTCAATTGCGGTGTTTGTTTTTAGTGCTATTAATTCTATATAACGTGTCAAGGAAACTATTAACACTAAGAAGTGTTTATTCCCTCTGTCAGACTCGTAATTCTGTTAATAATTCTACGTATATTCTTTCAAGGATTGATTTGGCACAGGATAGGCTCCTAAACTGACAGGTGTCTTAGTGTGTCCCTTGTCTTCATGACACGTGTTACAATCAGTTATGTGCTTTTTATATCTGTAAGCATTGTAGGCCAGTAAAATAGTGATTTGGCTTTCTGTGACATAGTAGGGAACCCTGGATGACGGAAATGCAACCAGTTTATGACGATTGGTATGAAAGAGATTATTACTAATACCTGGTCGTTTAGTCATCTGCTGTGTTCTTCGGGTTTACCTCGTCACAGACCTACATATAATATTACATTTGATTACATTATTCTGATACACATACTTTAAATATACTTTTGCTTTAGGGTTTCTGCTCGAAGTGTGTATTGTTTATGCTTAGCCGCTGACCCTGTTTCCGTTTCGAAGTGTTTATTTGTTTGGTGTTTATTGCTGCTGACTCTGTTTCCGTTTCGAAGTGTTTATTGTTTGGGTTATGTCTGTTGACTCTTGCTTTGTTTCAGTTTGTAACAGTTCTGCGCTCCAACCCAGATATCAATGCTCGCGATCTCTTGGGTTAAGGAATTTTCTTGTTTAGATACGGTTTAACAATAGGTACGGATGTTTCTATATTTTTTAGTATAATTAATGGTTTTTTGCTGTATGGTGCGGGATTGCGGGATAATGCGTCAGCTATGATATTTGCTTTCCCAGGTAGATATCTTATCTTGGCTCCAATAACCTGAATGATCATTTGTCACCGAGTTCCTTTTGGACTGTGATTAAAGCCTTTGAAAAACTCGGTAAAGGACTCATGTTCAGTAAGGACTTTATCAGGATAGCCATAGATTATGAACTTAAAATGTACTAGTGTTAAAGATACCTAGCCCTTCCTTGCCTATTACTGTATATTTACTTTCAGAGGCTTTAGTTTACGTGAATAAAAGCTATAGGAAGAACTGTTTATCATATGACTGAAGTAATACCCTCTTACCCCTTGGTCTGAGGCGTCTGTTGCAATAAAAAAAAAATCCTTATTTAAATCAGGGATTTTTAAGTTAGGTAAGCTGCATTATTCCGCTTTTTAAGATATCGAACGCCTGTTGATTGCTTTTCAGACCATAATAAATCTACGCTCTTCTTCTTAAAGATCTGTTAAAGGAGCTGTCATGATTGAAGAGTTACATATTTACATACGATTGTAATACCCACTACAGCGCAAAAGTGCTGTATCCCCCTTTTACGTTAATAAGTACCGGAAAGTTATGAATAGCCGACACCTTACCATGGACTACTTTTAAGACCTTGACAAGACACATAAAACCTAGATAAACATGTTCGGTTTTTAAAAACTCACATTTAGATATTTTACTCTGAGATTATTTGTCTTTGTCTCTGTAGCACTAGCTCTACTTTATGTGAATGTACTTCTAAGGTATTAGAAAAGATTACAAGATCATCCATATAGGCATGTAGGGTATCCCCTAATCTCCAAACACTATATTGTAATTGGGGTGGCAACGTAAGCCGGAGGCATACGTAAAAATTGATAATGTCCCCTGAGTGTGCTGAAAAAAAAAAAAACGGTGTATGAGGTACAATCACTTAGGTAATGGTATCAGGTAAAAGCCTTTAAGTAAGTCCAAGTTGGTGAAAAAAAATTTATTCTAACCTAACAGAGATAAGATGTCGTCGGTACATCGCACTGGAAACTATCGGAAGTCGTTTGCCTTGTTTAAGCGACAGAATCTACGCAGATACGCCAAGTCCGATCTTTTATGGCATGACATTTGAGGGAAAAATTATATGGGCTTATTTGATTTCCTAATGGCTCCTATTACTAACATTTTTCAACTTCGTCATTTATCTCTATTTTGAAATTTCATTGAAAGTCTACACGAAGGTACGTATATAGCTTAATGTTTGTCCTTAGACCGTATTTTGTGTTAAATTATATCCGTTTTTTTCCCAGAGATCACTCGCTAGTGGAGAAACTTCCTGTATTCAGGTAAAAGATAAAAAAAAATTTCTGCTGAATCACCTCTGCTTGAATGACTTTACGGATATTACTTTAGATAGATTAACAGAGAGATTCATCCACGACTGGTTGGGCGTGATTAAAAAATAGCAACAATAAAAAATGCGATATTTATAACTTCCGTATCCACGATATGTATACTTTTAGGGCTTTGTTCGCGGAAATCGTTTATATTTCAGAGTGTCGGGAAGGATTAAAATTTCATTTCCCAGCAAAGTCTTTTTTACACACACTAAGACATTCGATGGGTGCATGCGTCTCGAGATTTTGCGTGCAAAACTGCGACTGTGGTTATGGGAGAATTCTGTTGGGTCATTTGAACAATGTTACGATTTATGAGACAAATGTATAGTTCCTCTATATAAGTTATTATTTAACTGTCTCTTTTTGTTCAAACTGATTTTAATATGTTTGAAGGTTTATAGGATTTTCATTTGATAAACACGCCTTATTTTGCAGGATGTAAGATAATATTTTGTATACCCTAGATGAATCTTACAATTACGCTAGATACAGATCAATGTTTTTTTATAACTATAGAGGTATCTGTAAGCGCTCGCTTATCCGGACTTCTCATTAGGGAAGTTCGAACAACAGACGGTGAGTCCGTAAATACTGGTAATTAATTGTACTAAAGGAATAAATAAGATATTCTAATTTTTACGGCGCGTACAGTCGGGCTTAATCCACCAGTATTTATTATAACTTAATGTATTAAAATTACTAGAACCTGCTCTGATTACTTGATACTGTCGTGTGATGCATAGGAAAAAATCCTTTTTTAGTTCAAAAAGATATCGGTATGTATGAACCAACATCGCTTTTCCCCACTCTGCTAGAGTCGCTTATTGTGTGGAATTTGCTTTGCTTTGAACACTTCGGCAGTTTTTCGACTGACCTTGACCGCTTGACTAGGTGACACAGTCACCGAGTTTGCTTGTTTGATTCTGAACGGGCTACTGTTTCTATTTCTTTTTGTAATAATTAGGATCCTTCTCTTTATTACCATCGGCAACGTATGTGTGTTTTTAGCATTATGTTGCTGGTTACATATAAAGCAATGAATGATGAACTATTAGGAACTGAGCGATTACTAATAGACAAGTTATCTCTACTGTATTCAATTTTAACTGTTTGTACTTCATTCTTTGCTAAAATTTGAAATAGTGAGGGATCCTGGTCAGCGCGTTTAGCCTGATGAAAGTTTTTTTACAGACATGTTATTCCTTGCAATCCAGCCATATTTTTAAAGTTAAGTTGAGTCATTGAGGTTCGATATTTTATATAACTCAAAAAACTCAAGGCTAAAACTGCGATCGGGACTTTGCAAAGGAGCATTTATTGTCATGACCCGAAATAGTGTTACCTCTAATTTATATAGATTTGTACGGGTGTTCCACTTGTTTTTGTGTGTTTTCTAATCACTACGGTGCTTAACGACCCTATCCATGCATCTGTATAAATACAGACGTCCACTGCGTAAACGCATATTCACTGTTTAATATGATTGTTACGTAAGGGATTAATAATCACCCAAAAATGATAAAATTAACATAGTATATGATTATGATATTTTAGTAGAACTTCTGGAAACAGACACTCAAAGATAAAAACTCGCAGTAGCGAAATCTCAATGATGTAGATAATTTCTGTAAAAAAGTAAGATTAAGAATGTCTCGTAACTTCAGCCACAGAATAACGAAATTCGACCTGCTAAAGGAAACACTCAAAGTTACTCCAAATGAATAAAAAATTGTACTTAGCTTGCTTTTGTGGGAAGTCACGGTGTTCCGATAACGACACACGGCCTTGGTCCTCCTTCTCTATTAGCGGACGACCTGGTTTGGCTTCAGTTTCCCCGTGCGCGTTGTTTCGATGATTCGAGCCCTTGAAAATCCGATGCTGCAGACGCGTTCGGTTTGTTTCTTGAAGTTCCGGAAACGCTCACTAACGATGTTTCTTGAATGATTCTAATGAGAGACGAAGCTTCCGTTTGCCGTAGGAAAAGGACACGTCGGTTTTGTTTCTTGAAGTTATTCACTAAACGATGATACTAAGTTGCTTGACGAATCTTGTTGTTTTCTGAAGTCGCTCACTAACGATGATACTAGGTTGCTGGACGAATCTGCTGCTTCCGTCGTCGTTGACTTCTTATGATACATGATTTATTATTCTGGTTTTTTCTTCGTAGGACGTTGTAGAGTTCTTCTGGTCCGCCTGGCACCAATATTAGGGCTTGTGCCTTGTATGATAAGGCGCCCTATGAGGTAATGTTAGACTAGCGATAATCTATACGCTAAGTCGGTTGGTATTGCACTTCCATCTTCAATGGAGTGTCTGGGGGTTTTGTAGATCACTTACGAAGTCGGTATTATCTTTACGACGATGAGTGTTAAACTCATGGTTCGGTGAGGTTCTTGTAGAAAACACAAGGTATAAAATAGTATATTCTTCTGAAGTTTTACATGATGAAGATCAGGTATGATCGTACAAGTCTTCTATGACGATAGCTTGATCGCTTCTGCCAATGATGATGGCTAATCCTATTCCTCTACATGATAAAGCTTAGGTAAAGAGGTACAGGTCTTCTAATGACGATAGCTAACTCTGTTCTGCCTGTCTACCATCTCTGTTACAAGTTATGAAGGAACAGACAGTAGTTCGAACATATGAACATACTATCAGATGACATAGTTTCATACGAACACACAATCGAATGAGACACGCTACAGATCACGTAGGCCGTTTGAATAATATGGGTCGGGGTAGTTGTCTCAAGCAGGGAGCTTGGACTAATGTTTATAAACAATTGAATGACTACAGGTGACGGCATGTTATCTTAGCTTACATACTTATTGTATACGTCATCTTTAGCGTCTCTAGTCTGATCACATTCCTGCAAGCAATCTGGTTGACCTCTTTAGTTTTAGACTTTTATATATATGGACTAACATTCCATATTTTTATTATGTAAACACTTACAATATATATATATATATATATATATATATATACATATATATATAGTATTTTCTAGAAACTTCAATTTGAGGAGGAACAGGGTAGCCAGAATATTTCCACGTCTTCTGGCTATCCTGTTCCTCCTTATATATTATATATATATATATATATATATATATATATATATATATATATATATATATATATATATATATATATATATTTATGTATATATATATATATATATATATATATATATATATATATATATATATATATATATATATCAAAATGGTACAGTATTGTCTTGAAAAAAAGTAGGTATGCTAATTCTGCTTTGGCATAGACAGAGAATAGATGAAACAACTTGAAGTTATACCTGCGTGTACTCAAGTTAATACACTGTTCATTAACAACTGCGAAAAGGAAAATGCTTTGTATTACAAATAATCATAATTTCCCTAACTGTAAACCCTAAGTCGGAAATTGATTGTTTATGGAGCATTTAGCCCACCCCAATATCGAAAAATATGTCATTGTAACTTAGGTTGTTTATAAGCACATAGGTTACGTTTATCGTTCTTGACATCATTAATATAATCTTAGGCTTGTTGCTAAGGTTTCAGAAATACACTTATCGTTGAAATTGTATGTAGAGGTTTTTCTATTTTTGTCGTCAATTTTTTTTTTCTTTTGGTTTTACGAAATGTCAAGCGGCTTAAAGGAAAATATTCACCTTTCAAAACTTCGAATAAATTAAGGTAATTGTAAGAAGCTAAAAACAACTACTCTACTTCAATAAAAAAAAATCGTTCAACGTACAACGCCGTCAATGTTAACTAGGTAGATCTAGGGTACTATTCCGCGGCGGCCTAGACTATGGCAGTTGCGGTTTTTATTCGAACGACAGTAATTAGCCCCCGGGGGCCAGTACTAAACACGGCGAAATACATTGGACGCTCCAATCCCTAGTGGATGTCGTATCCGCGGTTACGTTCCTTACAGTCCGTGCGGAACTATTCTGTAGAATTACCGTTAAGTACTTTAATATTATTCAACATGCTAAAAATGGTAAATAATAAACGTCTGTATCTTATCCCTTTAAACTGTCCGGACAATCGTTGTATATTCCTCCCTGCTAAGACGAAATTCTTACCTTTTTAGTTGGTATTGTTTACATTCCTTCGAACCGGCGCTGGCAGAATTGCCAACTCGCCCGGTTGTAGGCGAAGGTAATTCACGAAAATGTACTACTTTATTCATAATTTAACAAGCTAAAAAGAATAGATAATGAAAGTTAGTCTTTTATACTTTTAAGTCCCAACAGGATCGTTTTATGCTTCTTCGTGGCAACGCATGAATGCACATTGTTTGTTGGCCAGCCTGCATCTACGTGGCACCAAGTTAGACGAAGGAATCTTTATTATGGGTGAAACTGATCGTCACTTGATAAGAATTTCTTATTGATACTATATTAAATCAATATATTTACATGTAAGGAAATGTTATTCTAATAAAATGGTACTCTAGATATCCCAGGTGATTAGATTCATTAGTTTATGAGAAAAATAGAAATATATCAAAGCTTTGAGACCCTTACTCCCCAGCATATTGAGATGTAGTCGTCCTACCAATAGATGACGCCAGCTCCTCTACTTTGAGGAAAAATACATCGAAATCGAATTCCTTCTCTGGAAGAAGGACTGAAAGTGGCCACTGGTCGCCCTAATCAGGGCGATAATCTGATGATAACATTGAATTATGATTTTTATGTTTACATATTTTGATACAGTTTTATGAACTAGAGATAATAAATGTTATCTGAAATGTATTTGTCCAATCAACAATAAATGATTGAATATACGTGACTGACATAATATACCTGAATTTAATTGTTCAACCTATAAGCCATTTTCTAATATGCAACGATGATGATCCTGTTGATAATTGGGTACTGATATAATTATTTACCCGCATAATTATCATGGTGGTATAATCTGGTATGCCATGCATATTCGTCAATTATTGCAAACCCATTCAAAAAAAGTGCATTAGCTTCCTATACGCTAATGCAAGGGGTTAAACGTCAATCTGAGCATTCATATGAAATTCCGTGTAAAATATATAATCAGATTTTCGTGACGAGACAATATGTGGCCCCCTTTGATATTTTCCTTATATAAAGACAACATGAACAAAGTAGTCATAAGACAATTGCTTATATATACCGTCAGATATGAAACATTTCGGTATCTAATATAGTTGAGAGTGCTCGAGTAACGTCAGCATTTTCACCTGTGTTGGTGGGAGTCTCTCTCTCTCTCTCTCTCTCTCTCTCTCTCTCTTTATGTATGTCTCTAGCAAACGCGGTCACTTTTATCTCTTTACCACAACCATCAATATGCACTGCCATCCTTCTTCTCTTCCTTTTCCGTTTTCTCCCCCTTTGGCTTTCACTCAACATTTAGTTTCCATCAAAACTACAACTTTCAACTCTGAATCTTCTTCTCGGCTTGATTGAAAATTCTCTCTCTCTCTCTCTCTCTGTCTCTCTAGCTGCCTGTCCGGCTTGACATTTCCGAAGTGGGATTTTGATGCTCGAGTGTTTATCAATATTCTGTGTTTTGTCAGTTTTGAATATTTTAATCTGCAGTTCAACTTTACAACATTTATTTCATTTTAATCTGTAGCTATATATATATATATATATATATATATATATATATATATATATATATATATATATATATATATGTATGTATGTTATATATATATATATATATATATATATATATATATATATATATATATATATATATATATATATCTAATAAAAGGAGCCCATAAAAACACCAAAATGTAGAGAGAAAAGTACTATATTTCAGAGACTGCTGTCTCTCTCTTCAGGTATATGAATGAGAAAAGTTTACAGAAAAGGTGGTATTTATACCAAGAGATTCGTCCACAGAACTCGGCTATTTTCAACCATATAAATGAACATAACCATAGAATAAACTGGAATATGTCACGTGTAATTTATAGCAGCAACTGCCGTACAAGAGTCAAATGATGGAATCGGCCTTAATAAAAGAGAAGCAGGTAATGAACATCTCAAAAAGGGAATTGGACATCGGACAACGTCGACGCAGTGTTCATTCAACCAACGCTTAAGAAGATTAAAGGAAGATTATCAGCGGGGGTGACCTAAATTGGCTTACTTGTGGACGAATCTCTTGGTATAAATACCACCTTTTCTGTAAACTTTTCTCATTCATATACCTGAAGAGAGAGACAGCAGTCTCTGAAATATAGTACTTTTCTCTCTACATTTTGGTGTTTTTATGGGCTCCTTTTATTAGATGGAATTCTGTTGTTACAGAACACTTTTTAACCAGTCATATATATATATATATATATTATATATTATATATATATATATATATATATATATATATATATATATTTTATATATATATACATATAGTATATATATATATATATATATATAATTATTAAGATTAAGAATTACGAAATACATTGGTAACTAAATTGATATAAGGCAATGGATGGGTTGATAAATGATACAAGGTTTTCAACTGCAGATTAAATAAATAAGT
>NC_087204.1:6233738-6238738 GCF_015104395.2 Macrobrachium nipponense
CGGGGTTCCGCCGCCCCCCTCCCCCCCCTCCCCCCAAATCTCTGAGGACTATGGCTGGTTTCCTTTGTTTATGCGATAAATTGGAATTGAAATTCCTTCCAACTTATATATAACATTGAAATTTTCATTTCATTATGAATTTATATCTCTACCTTGGTAAAAAGCTTCATATACCTCAATAAAATACGAATATTTAGGGACAATCTAAAAGAAACTTTGGCTCCATTGGACCATATGGATGTATCGGCGGTATTTTGACCTCTGCATCACATTTTGACAAACAAAACCATTATGGTAAACATACAATTTGAATATCTCTAATTTACATCAGAATATGCAAGCGTAAATCATATAGAGGAATTCATGTAATGCAAAGTGCATGTATTTTTTTTTATTATTATTATTTTTTTTTACCTTGCAAATATGGAAATTTAGTTACGACCGCACGCTGGGATATGAAATGTGCATTGCACTCATCTAAACGAAGACATGAATCCCCTGCAGGGGTGGGTAGCACTACCATATCCGCTCATGTCTGTGAATTCTGAGAGGAAAATACCTAGAAACAGGACCTTTCCATTACTGGAGTGACGCCCATCTGAAACAGTTCCTTTATCGTAGTCTTAGACTAAGGTCGCATTCACAGCTGAACGAAAAATACTGCGTTTGGTACGAAGCAGAATTGACAGCGTAAGCTCAAAATAAACATCTAAAACAGTTTATGGGAACATTGTTATAGTCGCATTTAAGTTTAGTACTCAAATCAGGGAATTGGACCTACATGAAGACAGCAATTACTAAGTTCATTGTAAGAAAGCCTGTGTTCGTAAATGGATAGGCCAGTGAATATTGTGCTCGATTTATGCCATGATAAAAAAAAAAAAAAAAACAATTACCAAAAGTTTTGAGGGTTCCTTAACGATATCCCCCTTAGGAGGGTTAGCGCCGTTACTGCACTTCATGGGATACACTATAGTCATTACAAAATGTTCTTCGCAGCGTCCTTTCGGCCCCTAGCTGCAACCCCTTACATTCCTTTTACTGTACCTCCATTCGTATTATCTTTCTTCCATCTTGTCATCCACCCTCTCCTAACAATGATTTCATAGTGTAACTGCGAAGTATTCCTCCAGTTAAACCTTTCAAACCTACCTACCGTCAGTTTTCCTTTCCAGCGTTGAATGACCTCATAGGTTCCAGTGCACAGCTTCTTCCCTGAAATCAGAGAGCTGAGATATATAACGAGTCTGAGAGCTTTGTCCAGAGTCATTTTTCAATTCTCGCCCAAAAGAAATAAACCCCAAGCGAAAAAGAAAAAAAACAAGTAAATCCTTCAAGAAGGCAGAAGTTATTCCTTACAAGTTATATCGTAATCAACATCTGGGCTTAATTGCTTGCATTAGTCTCTCTCTCTCTCTCTCTCTCTCTCTCTCTCTCTCTCTCTCTCTCTCTCTCTCTCTCAGGGTCATTAATGTCACATTAGATTAAAAAGAACGTGTTTTCCCAACGCCTCTGGAGAGTAGAGCCAGCAGCTCCTCACCTCACAAGAAATTGGTCTCGGGTTAAATGCAAACACACCTCTGCTGCTTTTAGTGAGTAAAATATGTAGTACTTGGCGGTCAGACGGCTGTTATGGGTCGCAACTGAATCTTATGAAAAACGCCAAACGTTGGTAGGACCAACCTATAGCCGAACCTTAGCTCAGCTTCGACATCGTCCATGCATGGAAAATAGGTTTTCATATCATGCTTTTTCCTATAGAAAATAGGTTTTAATGTCATACTTTTTCCTATAGAAAATAGGATTTATTAGGATGCTTTTTCCTATAAAAAATAGTTTTTAATGTCATATTTTTTCCTATAGAAAATACGTTTTAAATTCATACTTTTTCCTATAGAAAATAGATTTTAATGTCATACCTTTTCCTATAGAAAATAAGTTTTAATGTCATGCTTTTTCATTCATCGGAGAATTTTTTTTATTTGTTTCTTACTTTTCATTTATTCAAAACTAGTTCATGTCTCCATGAGATGTATTATACATGAATCAGATTGGAAGCATTCGCATCCTTCATGTTCATAGTTAGTAGAGCATTTTAGGTGTTGCAAATTCCACGCCTCCCAGATATTTCTCTCTTCCACGAGATACTGCTAATAGGATGAGTTAATCGTGACGGAAAAGTTTTTATATAATGAGCTCGTGCTTTTGGCTAATGTTCTGCTTAGCTACAGCGCCCAGAATTTATTGGCAGAATAATTGACAATATATCTTACCTGTGGTTAATAGCAGAATGCGCTGTCTGCCTCCATACAACACCAAAAAAATAACTTTTCGCAGACGTAGTCCGTCAGCCAGAACCGACGAAGGAAACGGTAACTATCCAGGTATGAACCTGTATCTCGATAGCCAAGTTACGGGCTGCCCTAGGAGCAAGAGCCCGTGCTGGCATAATGCCACCTAAATCTAAACCAACGAGAGTCAACCTGCGTGCGATGAAGCGTGTACACAATGCCCCCCCCGCCCCCTCCCCCCCTCCCCCCCTCCCCCCCTCCCTCCCCTCCCTCCCCCCACCTCCTCCCCCTTTCGTAAAAGCAGCCTTCTCCTGATTTCGGTATCTGAGGTATTCGAGAATTTATGCATAATTGCTTAAACGAGTATATTTCTTTATTTATTATTAATCAAATATGTCTGAATTTCCTTTAATTCGCTGCAGATGCGCTTACATTATCAAAAGAGATAGGGAAATGAAATCGTCTTGGTGGTAATGGTATTAGCATAATGAGCAAAAAGTAGTTAAATATCTATACTGCAATGATCATATGGAGGTGCAGGGGATGATAAATGACGTAACAATCGGTGAGAGTAATAATTATTGTTACGTGATCAAAAGCGAATGTAAAACGGGTGAGATGTTATGACATTTAAACATATTTTTTGCAGATAATTAAAAGAATAATAATTGGAAGGAAAAGGAATAGTGGTTAGACCATCAGTTAATTTTTTTCAGTTAGCTTACCCAACATTTTAGCACATTCCATTCTAATTTGGGATAAAAGAAGTATCTGAAATAGCTACTTGTATGATGCGAAATAAAACGTAACTTCAGACTCAAAAGGAATAAGGGAACATCGTAATAGCATTAATCTAATCAGAACCTTCATTGAATTGTGATTAAGCATTCTGAAATCCCTTTGAATTTAAGATATACATATACCTGTCTTATTTAAGTACGCTTTTCATCAAACACTAAAAGTAACCAGTGGCGCGCATAAAGTTTTAGTTGGCTTTGCTTTGTTTCCGCCGTGTAAGTCAATATAAACAAATGAGTCTGTAGCTTCTAGAAAGAGAAAGTCAAACAAAGCGAATGTTCACAGAATCACCTCTTTCCCTTTTCGATAGTAGACGGCGATGGATTTCTTGTTTACGAACCAAATGCAAACGTCTTACGTTCTTTGGCTTTTATGTTTTTAATGACAAATTCGTAGCATTTAAAATGCCTTTTTTTTTTTTTTTTTTTTTTTTTTTTTTTTTTTTAAAGGTAGGTAAACGTCGGTATAGTGGTTTGTTGTACTGGTTGGTCAAGGATTAATATTTCGGTTTCCACAAGAAAATATATAAAATCCATCGAGTGCATTTTTCACACCAATGGAGGTACCTCGCGCAACTAATCATACGCATCGGATGATTGCAAATCTGTCGCATCAAAATGTTTTTAAAAAAAAATATGGTAAAAGCCGCTAAGGGAATAATAGTCTTCTCTTCTCTCTCTCTCTCTCTCTCTCTCTCTCTCTCTCTCTCTCTCTCTCTCTCGTTTCTGATGCAAGCACGAAATAATGAAATCTGGAAACGATACCCATGGGAGCAGCCATGTCCCTCTTGCGTGACGAACTGATCTCATTAGTGATGAAGAAAAAGTAACCACCACCCCCAACCCCCACCCCCCAAAAAAGGAGTGGTTCTCTCGCTTTAATTAAACACTCATTTAATCATCTTGCAGGTCTTTTGCGTTCGATCCCTCCTAAAACGAAATGTGGTTTTGGCAAGCGTTCGACTTGGCAATTTCTTTCGTTATTTGCCTTTTACCATTTCATTCGGTTTCGTGACGTATTTTACTCATTGTCTAGTTTTATTTGTATTTCATCTTTTTCATTCATCATTTAGAATGGAGAACATCCTAAGTTTGCATTTTACTTGTAATAATGCTACGTCAGTGAGATGAGCATTTTCCATAATAAATGACATAGAATTTCCATGTTGTCATGAGACCATCAGTTTAGATAAAAAATAGAGAAAAAAAAACACTTTCTCTGGACTTTAATCTACGTCAATTGACAGACAAAAATTTAACGTGTTCCGATTATTCACAGTATATAAACTCGATGGCTCTTTTCAAAACCGTATACTCTAGTCTACTATACAAGCCCTTATACCTTAAGAGAAATTGAGGTTTTTTAATATATTATTTTCATAATTTGTCAACGCGTTGTTTACTTTCTCTCTTCTCTTAGTACCGTTAAATTTATAAGAATTTCTTTCTATTAAAACACTGGGGTTTAGCACATTAGTATTTGTGGCAAAGGTTGTTTCTGTGATATACATATTTTTTATTTTTATTTTTATTTTGTTTTTTTCTGCAAAGGATAATGTGTAGTACTTTTAATATATATTATATATATATATATATATATATATATATATATATATATATATATATATATATATATACTATATATATATTATATATATATATTCTATATATATATATATATATCTATATATATATATATATATATATATAGATATATATATATATATATTATAGATATATATATATATATATATATATATATATATATATATATATATATGAGGAGAGATTTACCTGGTAGTTTATTCATTAAAAAAAAACTGTCGTGACTAATACACAAAATATATTACTTTGAATGGAAATATTTCTTTCCCAGCGCTTATCTAATAAATGTGTCGTCTTTTTTATCGTA
>NC_087204.1:6243738-6255675 GCF_015104395.2 Macrobrachium nipponense
TCTCAGGTTGCATTGTTTTGTATTCACCTATGTGACGGTTAAATGGACATCAGGTAAGACAGAAAGTAAGATAGCGAAAGTCCCATTGCCTGCTAAATTTAAATTAAGGAAGGTAAGATAGCGGTATGATGGTAGAAACACCTATATTTCTAAATTATTAAAAAACACAGCCTCATCTGTAAGAACACAGGAAAGGCAGGGGGTGATACAAGTACAAAGTGAACCTGGTAGCATAGAATACAGAAGTGTCGGTAAGTCTCTCTCTCTCTGTAAACTCTATACATAAAAAGTAGCTGCAGATGGTGCAATGTACCAGAGTAATGTCACCGCCCAAGAGAGGGATTTCTCTAGCATTCAACCACCGGCAAAGAAGTGGACGACTTCAGAGGGAATCTACTTTTATCTCTCACTCTCAAATCCAAAGAAGAGCTCTTGGCTCGCATAGAAATTCCAGCTCCTAGTTATTCAACAGAGGACAAGAGGAGGAAAGTTTTGCTATTGATGTTGTTGTCTTTCTCTATATCATTATCACATTACTTAGTCTTGCAAATTGAAGACTTATCTTCCTCTTCCTCCCTACAGTTTTAACAACATGCATTTATTCTGTTGGTCATCACTTCCGATGAACGTATTCCCTCTGGAAATGATAATATCATATAACAGAAAAAGCGAATTGACGTCCATGAATTAAAAATGTGGTGTGGAAGGGTATTAGTAAAATACTTATGTGCTAATGACAATATATGAAAAACACCTATGTGCTAATGCAAGTATAGCAACTTTAACAATATAGGTATCAGAAGATTGAATTGTTATATCAATCGCGAATTGAAATGGCCAACCCGGCAATGGTTTTATATTATCAGTTTTTTTATATTAAAGTAATTTGTTTTCTTTTTTTTTTACAATTCATTAGTGTCACCCTCCATATTAACGAGATTTCCTATAAAGATCAAACAAGCATTGCCAAAAAAAATTATAATACAAAAATGATATAGGACTGGCGACAAACAGACGTGAAAATATTAACACCCTACATTATAAACGTGTGGCGCACAGTTTCACAGATTCAGACAAGGGTGCCGCCTACTCGGTCAATTCAAACGGTGCCAAAGAATCCGATCAGGATGGATTAAATGACGCATGCGACTGAATGAAAGCTAATGACGGCCGTGTCAACCCATCCATCAAAAGGGGAGTCCATTCAAAATATGAGCTGTCTGTAGTGTCACGAAAATTATAGTACATTCATCAAACGTTTTATCAATCAAATAAGTTTATTTCTGTTGTCGAGGCAATAAAATGATACACAATTTTAAATGCTGCATTTTGGACAAGAATTATATAGTGTTTTTTTTTTTTTAGGGGGTGGGTTACCGAAACCAGTACCTCTCTCTCTCTCTCTCGATATATATATATATATATAGTATATATTATATATATATATATATATATATATATATATATATATCATATATATATATATATATATATATATCTGATACTTACCACATTTTCAAAAAGCGATAAATTAAATTTTTCTCTCTCTCTCTCTCTCTCTCTCTCTCTCTCTCTCTCTCTCTCTCTCCTCTCTCTCTCCTACCATTTTGTTTATTTGATTTCTGTATAAAAGCTCAGACACAGACGAAAAATATTACAATTATTTACGTCTTCCTTGTCTGCCTTCCTGCCCTTACAATCTTTTGACATTTTCTAAGTATTCGCCAGACACAAGAAATTACTTCTGGGACTTCCAACTCTTTTTGGTGTCCTCTTTTCTCTCGGTGCCCAGAAAACGTATATTTACGAAGGATTAAAACTTTACAGGACATAAAAGGCTTAATGTTATCGGACCTACATTACATTAAGGTTGGTTGGTTTTTTTAAATACGGTTATTGATTATTTTGTGGTTGAGTTGTAGCCCATTGCAAAGGTTGTAACGATGGGAAGACCTACACACGCGCGCGCGCACACACACACACACACACATATTTTGTTTATCTACGCCTATAATATTAAATTAAATCAAATTAGAAACTTCGTATACCAATAAGTGTAACTATGTATCAAGGTCTTTGCATGTTGGTTAACTCCAGATTTACCCTCTGCGTAATGATCCCAAAATTGTAAATCAGTTACTTTTAACTTCTAAGCAAGTTCTATGGTCGGCCAAGTATTTTTTTTTTTCTTTAGTTCTGTTAGTTAAGCAATATTTTTCAATGGAAAATTGGAGGAAACTCAATAAGTGTGGACTTTACATTGAAACAAATGCTTTTTTTTCGTCAAATTTCTAATGAAAATCTACCCAACTGAGTTATAATTACAGTGGTTACATATTGGTGTGTGTGTGTGTGTGTGTGTGTGTGAACTGTCAAGTGGTTCCAGAGACATGTTGCCATCTTGGTGGTATTAAAATTTAGACCTTGTTCTTTTTCACAGAATTGGTGAGATTCAGGAACAGAGCACCACTCAATCAATTATTATATGAAAACAGTCAAAAGCTAGCAGTGTTTAGTACTCGGATTAATGAGAGATATAATCGGCAGATGGGCAAACTCAGGTTACCCCGATCTTATATCATAATTGCCAGCCATTTTGCTAGATTTTCGATGAGCGGACGAACGTTAAAAATGCATCCCGTAATATTGATGGTTAGTGTGGCAATGCATATCATTATTTAAACACTTTTATGAACTCTCAGGGCATAAAAAATTTCAGCACATGTGTCAAAAGATGTACGTTTGTCCTGAAGTGCTAACTGTAGCACTAAGTCAGTGATAATCTGATTCACTGGTGTGTCTAGCTGGTGGCCTGGTTCAGTCTTCAGTAGCACACTGTTATGATAATTATAGTAGGTGTTTACTTACTTGTATGATATTATAGCGGGTGCTTACTTACTGTTATGATATTATAGTGAGTGCTTACTTTCATTCGTTCGTTCTTGTGTGTTCTGGTGCTCTCAATAATAGTAATGGGTGCACAGGAACATCATAGTGCTAAAAGCCTGTAGATATTTGAAATTGTTAATGGGAGGCAAGCCTGTTTTCGATACAAATCTAATGCAGCACCACTGTAGGCTAAGAAGGGAAGGAAAAAAAATTGTAATACTTTGTCAGAATTATACGAAAAGGTGCTTGAACACTTAAAAATTGAAGTGACCAGAGAAGATAATCTGGAAGACATAGCGAAGGGGAATTCAGTTATGAACAAAATTATCAAAATTAAATGGATAAGTCACATAATAGGCAAAAGGTAAGGTGTAAGTACTTTCAGATACACGTACTACCAATAGAATTAAACATTGTAATGATTTGTGTCATGATATCAAATATGATTTCATCACTGTTATTTATGATTTTAGTGTCATATGACAGAATAACTAGGGTAGGGCCTATGTTAACAATGCAATGATCTCTGTAGGATCAGTTCAGCCTCATAAAAAAAAAGGGCAAAATCTTAGTTTAGTATTCGCCATTGATGTGTATGTGTACACACGTTATGTATGGGTATATGCATATATATACGTATATATATATTTTCGTTAAAAGCAATTGCTTTAGTGGCATCAATAAGTTTCTTGCAGGTATTTTCATACCGACGAAGTTTTTTCCGATTTTCGTTCGTCAATTTCTGGTGAAAAATACGCAGACTTCCTTCTTCCATTTATTGAATTTTGTCACGACAGCTGTTTCGCCTTATGGCATTATCAAGCGACTACTGACTTACAATCTGACCTTTCGGCCTATTTATCTCATCGTGTGGGAGGTAAATAGGCCGAAAGTCAGATTGTAAGTCAGTAGTCGCTTGATAATGCCATAAGGCGAAACAGCTGTCGTGACAAAATTCAATAATGGAAAGAAGGAAGTCTGCGTATTTTTCACCAGAAATTGACGAACGAGAATCGGAAAAAACTTCGTCGGTATGAAGATACCTGCAAGAAACTTATTGATGCCACTAAAGCAATTGCTTTTAACGAAAGTTATAATAATATATATATATATATATATATATATATATATATATATATATATATATATATATATATACATTATATATATATATATATATATATATATATATATATATATATATATATATTATATATATATATATATATATAAGACCGGAGAGACTAACGTTAAAAACTGTGGACATCAATATGAGGGTGAAGGAATATGCAAAGAAAAAATTACTATTTGGGAATTACATTGGCCCTCTGAAGTACATTATTCATTAAATAAATAAATAAAAGGAACGCAGAAATGTTGAAGGGGAAAAAGTTTCATTTTATTTATTTATTATTATATTTTTTTTGACAGAAGTTATTACCGAATTTTTCGTTTAATCATTTGCACCGTCAGCGACGCTGTATGTATTATTAATAGATCACCTTAAAATAAATAAATATATATAATATATATATATATATATATATATATATATATATATATATATATATATATATATATATATATATATATATATATATGAATATTATCACATCACCGTGATTCATATAAAATCATTCGAGCTACAAATGTCCTTTAATATCATATTCGCTCTACTCGAATTGATATATTTTCATTATATGTACCCGAGGGGAATTTTTTAGTTGATAATAATTTCGTACCCCCATGGGATCGAACCATCGTCCAGTAGGACGGGGAAAAAAACGAAATCAGGATCGGACAGTGACACTCTTGATAGCCGTTTCGGTAGTGTCACTGTCCGATCCTGATTTCGTTTCCCGTTCCTACTGGACGGTGGTTCGATCCCATGGGGTACGAAATTATTATCAACTAAAAAAATTCCCCTCGGTACATATATGAAAATATATCAATTCGAGGGTAAGACGAATATATATTAAAAGGACATTTGTAGCTCGAATGAATATATATATATATATAATATATATATATATATATATATATATATTAATAATATATATATATATATTATATATATATATATATAAAGCAGTTTCTTTTCACGTCCTTGAAATGCAGAATCCTAAAATATTATCAATTAATTTCATCATAAGAATATACTAGACCTTATTGGGGGTAGTGCCGTCAGTGTACCTCACGGAGTGCACTGTAGGCATTACTAAATGTTCTCTGCAGCGTCCCTAGGTGCAACCGTTTCGTTCCTTTTACTCTACTTCCATTCATATTACCTTTCTTCCACCTTGCTATCCACCCTCTCCTAACAATTATTTCATTGTGCAGCTGCTTTGAGGTTTTCCTCCTGTTACACCTTTGTAACCTTTTTATCTCAGTTTCCCTATCAGCGCTGAATGGCCTCATAGGTCACAGTGATTGGCCTTTGGCCTAAACTCTGTATTCCATTCCAACCAATGTTTCAGAATTAGGTCAGAATTCCAGTTAGACTGAATTAGTTTTTATTTATTTTTTTCACATATCTTCCAAAGAGTCGTGCCGCTATTCCTCTAAAAACATTTATTGAAGAAAATTAATTACCTTAAAAGAAACAGAGTAAAGTAGCCGATTCTTCCCCCCCCCCCCCCCTCCCTTAGCTAACTCAGGGAAGCCGGGAACGCCCTCTTATTAATCAAATTAAGCCAAGCGCCCCCATATGCGACCTCGTTGGAGAAATGTGGATTAAAATGGTGAGGCAGGTGGACGGTATCTTGCTAACAAGTCTTCACTATTGAAGGAAAAAGGGAAAGTCCTCAGTTTTATGGTTTGAGCTGAGATATACACTTTATTTTTGTCATTTAAGCTTACTCGGGGAGGAAGCCTGCAAACTATACTTTGTTGTTGATGTTGTTGTTGTTGTTGCTGTTGTTGTTCTTATTGGGTGGTAAGGAAAGGTTTATGGAAGAACTTAGAAAGGTCTGAAAAAGGTGTTTGACGTTGAGTAAAAGATACAGGAATTGTAGGTTAGCATGTTTATGATTTATTTATTAAAATGGAAATATAACAAATAAATAATGTGCATGTTAAACAGTACAGAACAATTATTTCTAATAAAATATAGCGTATTTATGTAATTTGCAAGTTGCAAATTTGACGCATGCGTTGGCTAATACCAATGGTCTAGTTTCGCATTTGTGAAATATGTTTTTTGTTTAATAAGCTCCTGGGTCCACAAGCACCCCACGCTATCTGGCACGTCTTCAGCATCAAACGGCACTTGTCGGTGGGATCACCTGTGACTTTCTGGGTCGCTGGCGACACGTGTCCAAGAAATGGGAAGTTCCATCTCAGGGGAATCGAAAGAATGGAAGTTTTGATTTAGGTGTGTCCTTTTGATACGTTTTGCATATCTATATCTTGAAACACAATGTCAAAGGGAGGAAGAAAATTTTTTTTTTATATAAATTTAAAAGATTAATGCTATTCGAGGCATACACCTATATATATATATATATATATATATATATATATATATATATATATATATATATATATATATATATTTTTATATATATATATATTATATATATATATATATATATATATATATATATATAAATATATATATATGTATATATTATATATATATATATATATATATATATATATATATATATATGTATGTATGTATGTATATATATATATATATATATATATATATATATATATATATATATATATTATATATATATAATATATATATTATATATATGAAATACAAATCGTACGAAACAAAGGACGAAATAGACACCCGCTCTAGACCTTTGGTATTTAACCAATGCGTGTACAATCAAATTTGCAACTAGCAACTGCATCAAAGCAGGTAAAATGTGACGGAATGCTGAGAGGGGAAAGGGAAGCAAAAGAGAGGTTTAGAGAAGCAGCAAATATAAACGGCAAACAATGAGGGAATAAACAGTAAACATCGAAGGGAAGAGAGGAGAAGGGTACCCATAAAGAGTATCAAAGAGCTTTGACATGGCGGATAGGGCTCAAAAGAAAGAATGAGGAGAGAGAGGGGAGGGGGTAAAGAAGAGAGGGAGATGGCATGATAGATTAACGAATAAAGAAACGTCAGAATACAAAGAAAACAAAACGTTCAACAAAGACTTAGATATATTTATCAATCAGCAAATTTGAATGGATTCCCAAGTGATGTGACACAGATTATGATTCAATATTTAGATATTACTTTTAAGTTAACAGTAAAATTACGTTGATCAAGGCGCTGGTATTGGTGTGCTTATCATTTACAGGAAGTGCTGCTGTGCTTCTCTCTCTTCTCTCTCTCTCTCTCTCTCTCTCTCTCTCTCTCTCTCCTATGCAGGATGTCGACGCTCTAGGAGCTAGAGACCCATTTCAGAGACTCGAATTAATGCGCTTGCAACAGATGTTGTTGCTCTTGCAAGGGTCCTTACCCGGTACCGAAGTGCAATGCAGCACCTTCAGATGTCGTTTATTCCAGAAAGGGTGGAAAGAACCAGAGGTGTTAACCCCCCTTCCCCCCCCCCCCCCCTCTCTCTCTCTCTCTCTCTCTCTCTCTCTCTCTCTCTCTCTCTCTCTCTCTCATACAAACAACGGACGTATATACATTAGTATTCGTTAATCGATCTTTTAAATGTATTAGATATTTTTCATACCTTTTACTTTTTATTATTATTATTATTATTATTATTATTATTATTATTATTATTATTATTTTATTATTATTATTATTATTATTATTATTATTATTATTATTATTTATTTATTTTTTAATATGTCGCAATTCCAAATTTTATCTTGAGATGCGTAGAAAATTCAAGCAGTTACTCAGTTCTAATGCCTTATTGCAAAGGAATTGGATTATATTTATTTATCTCTTATTATTATTTATTTATTTATTTTGCCGAATACGGCGTAAATTCCGAATTTTATTTTGAAACCTCTAGACACTTCAAGCAACAGTTCAGTTCCAATTCCTTTTTGCCAAGAATTTTGAGAAATTTTGCGGTATAAGAATCTAGCGCAATGCTATCGGCAGTTTGGCTTCGGAAACACATTGTTATAAGGTGTTCATTACTCAAAGTATTATCAAGGAGAGGAATAGAATTAAACTAATGTTGAACACAGATAAAAATTCAAAGTTCACTGCACTAATTCTCGGCTATAGCAATAGATTTGGTTTTGTTTTTATTACTGCAAAGAGTAAATACTCAATAACCAGCCCCATTGATAAAAGAACTTCTGGTAACTAATTCCATTACCAATACAAAGCCCCCGAGTATCATACTTACAGCGCTCGGAATGTAGTATCTCATCCTGTGACCAAAAGGATTAACTATTTTCCCTGTCCATCATCGAGATGAACTTTAATGCCCTATCGTACCAACCCAAAGAACTTATGCCATACTGTTCCAACACCGGAAAGCCTTCAGATATCCCTCCAAAGACGAAAAAAGTTCATGAATCCTCTTCAGGGGACAAAAATGAAACTTCCAGTAATACCATCCATGCAAACTCGTTCACAATAAAAAAAAAAAAGTTTAATCCTCTACTTGGGAATCTTTGGAGATTAGTTGCTCCCATAAGTGGATGACTACATCTCGTGTTGATGAATTCGATAAGAGAGCTCTTTCCTTCAAGGGTAATCTCATTTCCCCACTAAAAGGCACGTTGTCTTTTTCCATAAAATGGCGAGATTTGGAGACGCCAATAGACTTGAAGAGTTGATGAAGAACTGGTTAAAAAGAAGGAGCATCTCCTCACTGACTCCTGTTCTTTCTCAGCTGCGTTCCTCCACTCATTTTCCTTTTTCGCTTACTTGGGGAGTAAGCCTACAAACTAATTTGTTTTTGTTGTGTGGGGTGGTGGTAGGAAATATGTAAAAAGGTCTGGAAAAAGGTGTTTCGCGTTGAGTTAACGATACAAGAATTTTAGGATAAGACATTTATGATTTATTTATTAGAATGAAAATGTAAAAAATTAACAATGTGCGTATTGAACAGTACAGAAAAATTATTTCTGATAAAATATATTGTTGCTTTTTCATTTTCGTTGGTGAAACAACGGGCTATCTGTCCGTAGATTTTATCACGATTTAATTTATTTGATGTACTGAATTTAGAGGCAATATATCTATTCAGTTATTTCGTGTTTCCACTTTCAATCGAGAGTATATGAATGTGCTTAATTTGTGTCCTTTTTATTTGATCCTTGTTGATAGTATGAGTAGTACAAATTGGGAGTGTTAATTACGAAGCCCACTTCACATTAAGTTTAGTAATATAATGTTTGCGACATATGCGTCCTGAGTAAGCTGGAGGTCAAATCACGCCTTGTTTTATATATAGATGTTTATTTTGATATACAGGTAATTTCTCATGGCGGGAAGAAAAAAACCTAAGTGACAGAAAAGCAAGTTAGATGTAACGTTAAGGTATTGAATGGTGTGATCGCATAAGTAGATGCCATATTCAAGAAATAATGCCCTGATTTGTTCCTGCTGCCTGTTAATGACTGTAAACTGTTTAATGTGAAAGAAAAACATTTATTTGTCCTTCTTTTATCACAGGTATAGATTTAATTCTGTTTTAAAATTAGACTTGGCTCAGTTTTTTTTATTTTTGTTTTTTTAAGGTATTTTTCGTACTTCTTCCGTCTGGACACATGTGTTCCAATTAATTTTCATTCTATAGTCAAGATTATTATATTAAAATAATCTTGCATGTTTTGAGCACAAAGATTTTTACAGATTTACAACCCATCAGCATGTCAAAAAGATTTATTTTAAATTGAACAGTAACATTTTTAATTTCATTTCCATTAACGTTATCCAATTCCCTTATCCAAACTTCGTCATTATACTTGACATTGATGTCAGCTCCCAACCCGTCCTCCGCCTATAGGTCCAAGTATCTCCCAGAATGACATCCTACAAATTTTGGTCACCTGAGGGCTTCTTCGGTAGCTAATGGTTGTTTAATCTCAGCTTCTACCATCACCATTTCTCCTGAAGAACGTCTATTAGCTAAAAGAAATATATATACCCATCCTTATTTAATCCCATGGAAAGATCTTTTGACATTTAAGGTCGGTCTCCAGAATAATAGAACAATGACATCAGAAGTTGGATTAGTTTTCGTTTCTGTACTATAGGGGACTTGATTTTTGATGAGGAAATTTGCGAGGAACATTAATATGTCGTTTGTTGAACGTTTTCATATAGTCATCACTGAGCTCTTGTACTGCCAACTTCAAATTTGTGTATGTATGTGTGTGCATGACGATTATGTGTACACAGTCCAGCAGCAAAACTGCTCTCTGACATGGGACGTTTTCATTTTTACTTGTCATTCCAGTAATACAATTTTCAGCTTTCGTTACTTCAGAAACTTCAGCCAACTTTTATAATAAAGCCGCAAAGTTAATCTGCCAAGGTTCGTTATTGGAAAAGTTCTTGGAAATATTTAAGTTCCATATCGCTATCTCGCTTCGATTACCCCGACTCTTCTTTGAAAGCAATCTTCCGATAAACGTAACTTCTCTTTTCTTTCTTCTGTTTTTAAATAACATTGTGACGTTTGAGACTGTTTCGTTATATTGGTCTTTAAGAATTAATAACCGTAATAACTATCCGCTTAACGTTCTTTAGCCCAGAGCTAATTCTCGTATCATAAAAACAAGAACATTTTCAACATTATGAAAATATCTTACTATATCAAGAATTTTCCAGAAATGTTCGAATGTTTTTTCTTAAGTAGTAGCAGTTTCAATTTTACAGCTTATATTATCAAATCCCAGGCTCTTGTTAATGTTAATAGCATTATACAGAAAAAAATACTAACAACAATATAAGCACATTTTATCCAGGTTGGTCAGATTTTCTCTCTCTCTCTCTCTCTCTCTCTCTCTCTCTCTCTCTCTCTCTCTCTCTCTCTCTCTCTCTCATTCTTTACGAGCTTACAACCAAAGCGGCTCAGTTATTTCAGTAGGGTACGGATTTATCTACCTTTTTCTGACACAGAGCGAATCCTGTGTGATGGAGTCGTTGGAAGTCATTCCAATTTACAAATAATTCCCAGAGAATAAAGCCTCTTTCATTCACCGTCAGTCATCCATATTTAGTTCGTCCTTCGATACAAAAGACCATAGCAGTTTTTGATTGATGACATAAGTAATCTTTGCCATAACATATAGGAGCCTGTGTTTATAATACAAATGGGTTTAGCACAAGAAGTTGCATTGATGAATTGGCAAGAATTTTTATATTAAGACTTTTTTTAACCATGGCTCACATTTCATTTTTTGTAATGGTGGTTAAGAAAGAGTATCTGCACATGGGCCTGTGCATTAGTATAAAACTGTCAATCTTAATAATAATAAGAGTTGCATCCACAGAGGGCTAGATTACTTGTCAACACAGATATGTTCTTCAACGCTCTTTGTACCCAGGTATATATATATATATATATATATATATATATATATATATATATATATATATATATTATATATATATATATATATATATATATATATATATATATATATATATATATATATATATATATATATATATATATATATATATATATATATATATATATATATATATATATATTATATATATATATATATATATATATATATATATATTAAATATATAGAATTATATATACTTGGTTTCTCTGCAATGGCAACACTCAGTACGAACAAATCATCATACTTCACAAAATGTTCCATACATAGTTCCATACATCATCTCCAAGACGCGATACCTTTTATCATCACCCCTGAGGGTAGAAGCTCACACCATTCCCATACAGACCGCATCTTCCGCGGTTGATAAACGGGGAAAATTTATAACGCCGTATTTACTTAACGTGGGTCTATATTTCACACTAGTCGGAAATTAAGTCAGATTTGTGGACTTCTTTTTACCGAAAGAGCGAGAAGCTTACTGTAGTTTGACCTTGTGCACGCATTCATCATATCAGCTCTAACACCATTGCGTAG
>NC_087204.1:6256175-6263675 GCF_015104395.2 Macrobrachium nipponense
TAAGTATTTTTGTTGTAATTATATCAGGTACACACACAAGCAATATATATATATATATATATATATATATCTATATATATATATATATATATATATATATATATATATTGCTTGTGTGTGTACCTGATATAATTACAACAAAAATACTTACTTTTAGATACAACTTTACTCTTTGAATACATTGCCAAATATATAAAACCGAGTATATGTTGTTGGCTAATAACATTTTACAATGTAGTCATAACAAATATTATAAAATTGATGATGATACATTTTTTATATATCACTGAACACAAAAATAAATAAAATGAACCTCGGGGTCATGTATTGTTTTTCATCATACATCTGTTATTTACCGTAGCGCTGAAATTTATACTTGTTATGATCTACAGGTTCGAGTGTTTGCAGGCATCATAGTTCATTTGATATTTTTGTTTTTTAAAGTTAATACCGTACTGAATCCTCTCTCTCTCTCTCTCTCTCTCTCTCTCTCTCTCTCTCTCTCTCTATCTCTCTCTCATCAAAGTTCATTTGTTGATGTATATTTTGAAAATAAGCTAATTCCGTACTAAATCTCTCTCTCTCTCTCTCTCTCTCTCTCTCTCTCTCTCTCTCTCTCTCTCTCTCTCTCTCTCTCTGTTTTACGACTACATGGCTTTTTTCAACAGTTTAAGGGTCAATTAACTGTATATTTTGTAGAAAGTAATAAAAGTCATGTTCTTGACAGAAGAGGGTGATTAATTATGCGAAAAGGATGGGGAAGAATACTGAGGAAAAATAAGGATTTGTCCTTTTTTTTTAATTGTAGGATGCTGGCATACAGGTAGAGAGAGAGAGAGAGAGAGAGAGAGAGAGAGAGAAAGGACGCTATCATGGAACTTCTTTAAGCTCGCTTTTTCCAATGCTTTGGTCTAAACTGAAATGTTATTAACAACCGTATTTCATCCTTCCACCTTCACCCTCATAGGCTTCGGTTTCCAAAGAGTCTTCCGCGATGCCTTCCTTCTGCAATGAATCCCGCATTCACGAAAGGAAAGAAGATCACGAATTCGTTCCCTGCGTCCGAGGGAGGATTATTTCGCAAAAGGATTAAAATCAGCGTGAAACACCTTTGCAGAGGCGAAGGTATTTAATCACGAAACAGAACCGTAGTTTTCTGAACCGTTTTGTAGGTGTTATAATGAGCTCTGAAGATGCGTAGTTTACGCTTGGAAGGGAAAAGGGGAAACTTGTCAAGTTAGTGTTGGTTCTTAGAAACTAAACAACCCGTTTGGACTTACGTAAAAAAAAAATAGTTTTCTAGTAGTTCACAAAACTAGGATTTCATAATCGTCATTTTAGATCTATAGAAGTGAATCCTTCACAATAGCCGCTGAAAAGTTACTATTGGAGCACGAAATTTAAGGTTTAATTTCGCCATTTTATATTGTATGATAGAAGTGAACCTAAAGGCAGACTGAATTAGTATTACAAAATCATATATATATATATATATATATATATATATATATATATATATATATATATATATATGTGTGTGTGTGTGTGTGTGCTGTCGTGTGTGTGTGTATATATATATATATATATATATATATGACAGAGAGAGAGAGAGAGAGAGAGAGATATGATTATGTAGAACGAAAAGTCAGTAATTCGAAAGGTACTTATATTTTAGCGTATACCCGTGTATAGGTAAGATTCTTCTCTTTGTGAATTCAGATATTTGCGTTAACCACTAAAAACTGTGCGTGGCTAGTATTCCAATTTGGCTGAAAATGTCCTTGCCCTCTCTCTCTCTCTCTCTCTCTCTCTCTCTCTCTCACTCTCCACCCTAACACACACACACACACACACACACTCAGACAAACATACTTTAGTTTACTTGTACGCAAATGTCACTGATATTCCCAAAGGTATTTTATACTACAAGATGCCAGGCCAAATAGTACAGAATTTTACTTTTTATCCACCTCAGTTTTGGCAGCAGTCCGAATTTCGCTTCTTTGGCATTTCACATCACATTTGATAGTGTCGTTCAAGAGAGAGACATCCAGTGCAATCTCTGTTAGTTATGGTAATTTTCTTTACCTCTGTACTGCCAGCTTCAATTCTTTTATAAAAGTTTGAGAGTTGCAGTGGGTAGGAATGGCACCAGAAGGCATTCTATTCCTCGTGCTGACGTTTGCTGACCTCCCGAGTTGGAAAAAAGTTACATTCCTAAGTGGTAGTCCTCATTATTATTAGTAGTAACAGTGAAAGTACTGTACCTTGTGTGGTAGTCCTCATTATTAGCAGTAGCAACAGTGAAAGTACTGTATTTGTCGCTGAATCGTTAATACAAACTTTCTCAAAATCATCTGCAAAAATCATATATAAAAATGACATTGTATATAGGCGAAAGCACCGAAGCTTCCTAGACGACATGGTAAAACCAAACAAAAATAAACCGAAATTCATGACTCCTGAGTGTATGCTTTTTCGTCCCTCAGTCCAAATGCTCTCTCTCTACTTTCTTTCGAAGTCGCGCCGTTGGAAAAGGAGACCGTCAATATCGTCCGCTCTACTGAACGCGGCAGGAAACAAAGTCGTTGGCGTAATGCTTGTGGTTCTTAGCATTATTCAGGCGCCGTTTGTGGCTTCCGCCTCGGTTGTGATGTTACTCCCTCGTGGTGGCTGTTTTTATTCTCAGAAACAATACCATGAGCATGATGATGTATAAGAAATGAAGTTGGTGAATCCTGTCAAAGATTGTGCTGGCAATAAATGTCAGTAAAATTGCGTGCAGTCCGCACTGGATTGGGGCTTCTTAGAGAGAGAGAGAGAGAGAGAGAGAGAATTTTAAATTATGACTGACTTGTAGAAGAGAGAGAGAGAGAGATAGAGAGAGAGAGAGAGAGAGGAGTTAAATTAGACTGATTCGTAGCAAATAGGAGAGAGAGAGAGAGAGAGAGAGAGAGAGAGGGGGGGGGGGCGGGTTGGGGGGGGGTTTAAATATGATTGACTTGTATCAGAGAGAGAGAGAGAGAGAGAGAGAGAGAGGAGATTTAAATTATGACTGACTTGTAGCAGAGAGAAGAGAGAGAGAGAGAGAGAGAGAGAGAGAGAGAGAGGTTAAATTACGACTAACTTATCGCAATAATTGAAGACGAAAACACAGGAATGTCAAACACTTTAGAAGAAAACAGAATAGTCGTAATATTTAGCTACTGGGAATATATTTGTGATCTATTCGCTCAGAAACAATCACTCAGTCACTAACAGCCACGACATTCAACGTGCCAATGAACCCCAAAGTTCTTTCTGAGGGTAGAATGAAAACTTTTCAGATATATCATAATTTTAGGAAAATATTTCAACAAAGAAGTAATTATTTTATGTAAATATTTTAGAATAAAAATACGTTTATATAAATCATTAAAAAACTAGTTATTTCCAGTGAAAACAAGTTACTTTTATGTAAATAGTTTTAGAAAAAAAATAAAAAATGTTACTTTTCCATATAAAATAATTCTAGAAAAAAATAGTTATTTCTAGAAAACAATAGTTAAACTTTTTTTAAATAGTTTTAGATAAAAAAATTTACTATATATAAGTATTTAAAAAAAACTATATTTATTTCTAGTGAAAACTATAATTACTTATAAGTAAATAATTTTAGAAAAATAAAAAAATAAAATGTTTTATATAATAATTTTAGATTTTTTTTAAATGAAAACATTAGTTACATCCTGTCATACCATTAACACTGTTTGGGAATTAAAGTATCACTTCCATTTAATGTTAAAGACTGGATGGGCGTTTAATTGCACATAAATTTAATAGACGAAAACTATTGTCGGAGAAAACCCTTAGCCAATGAAGGCAGAAGATAGTTGAAATTAGTTTGTTACTATGGTAGATTCACATCAACCGTGCATTTGATAAGCCAATCACAGGGCTGGAATCTCTCAGTCTCTCTCGAGCGTTCACATAGCCAGGATGTATGTCTTTCAAACGTATACCTCAGGAGAGGTGGAACATAGATCCTATATGTGAACTCTCGAGAGAGACTGAAAGTTTCCAGCTCTGTGATTGGCTTATCAACAGCCAATCAGGAGCGTCGTAAGGGACTGACCTAGACATCAAATGCACGGTTGATGTGAATCTACTTTAGTTAGCCATTTTATATACTGCAACTGCGGCTCTTGCACGGGAGAAAGAAAATAGTTCTTTCGTATAACCACCAGACCCCGCCACATGAAATGGCCCATTCCAGTTTAATAACTGAAACTCTTATCGCAAATACAATTTCTTTAGGAGAACCATACTGGAGGGATATATTCCATGAAGAAGACCTGCTTCCATTTCCAGGATTTCAACGTAATATCTCCCCCTCCCATCCCCCCCGCCCCACCCCCACCCGCCACACTTAACGCACAGTTAATTCCGTATGTTAATCATAAATAAAATGAGAGAGAATATTGTTAACTTATGCTAGAGAGAAATTGGGGAATTACGGGGCGCTCCGCCCCCTCCCCCAACTCTCTATGGACTATGGCCGGTTTCCTTTGTTAATGCGTTTAAATTCGAATGGAAATTCCTTTTAAGTTATATATTACATTGGAATTTTCATTTCATTATCAATATATTTCTCTACCTTGGTAAAAAGCTTTCAGACACCTCAATAATATACGAAAATTTAGGGACAATCTAAAAGAAGAAGCTTTGCTTCGTTTGAACATATGGATGCATCGGCTGGTATTTTACCTCTGCATCACATATTTGCAAACAAAATCATCATGGTAAGCACACAATTTGAATAAATTCAATTGGCAACAGAATATGCAAGCGTAAATCATATCAAGGAATTCCTTTAATGAACAAATTACATGTTTTTTATTTATTTATTTATTTATTTATTTATTTATTTATTTATTTTATTGTTTTTTATCATGCAAATATGGAAATTTAGTTAATGACCGCACGCGTGGATATGAAATGTGCATTGCACTCATCAAAACGAGACATGAATCCCAAGGGTGGGTAGCACAACAGCCCATATCCGCGAACGTCTGTGAATTCTGAGAGGATACCTAGAAACAGGACCTTTCCATGACTCGAGTGACGGGAATCTGAAACAGTTCCTTTATCGTTGTCTTAGACTAAAGTCACATTCACAGCTGAACGACGTAGCTAAAAATAAACATCACAACAGTTTATGGGAAACATTGTTATAGTCGTTTTTAATGTAGTAGTCAAATTTAGGGAATGGGACAATACAATGAAGACAGCAGTTACTGATTTCATTGTAAGAAAAAGTGTTTTCGTAAATGGATAGGCCAGTGCAAATGTGCTCGATTTATGCCATGGAAGAAAAATTACCACATGTTTTTGAGGGTTCACTAACGATATCCACCTTAGGAAGGGTAGTGCCGTCAGTGCACCTCATGGGATACACCGTAGGCATTACTAAAGGTTCTTTGCAACGTTCACTCGGTCCTTAGCTGCAACCTGTTTCATTCCTTTTACTGTACCTCCTTTCATATTACCTTCTTCCATCTTGCTGTCCACCCTCCCCTAACAATTATTTCATAGTGTAACTGCGAAGTATTCCTCCTGTTACACCTTTCAAAACCTATCTACTCTCAGTTTCCTTTCCAGCGTTGAATGACCTCATAGGTCCCAGTGCACAGGTCCTTCCCTGAAATCAGACAGCTGAAATATACAGCGAGTCTGAGAGCTCTGCCCAGAGTCATTTTTCAATTCTCGTCCAAAGGAAATAAACCGCAAGCAGAAACAAAAAAAATCAAGTAAAATCCTTCAGAGGTCAGACGTTATTCCTTACAAGTTATATCGTAATCAACAGCTGGCTTAACTTAATTGCTTGCATTAGTTTCTCTCTCTCTCTCTCCTCTCTCTCTCTCTCTCTCTCTCTCTCAGGGCCATTAATGTTCCACACTATATAATAAGAACGGTGCTTTCCCCGACACCTCTTGAGAGTAGAGCCAGCAGCTCCTCCCCTCACAAGAATTTGGTCTCGGGTGAAATTCAAAAGACACCTACCGTCCCTTAGCTCCTTTTAGTGAGTGAAATATGTAGTAACTGGCTGTCAGATGGCTGCTATGGGTCGCAACTGAATATTGTGAAAAACGCCGAACGTTGATAGACCAACCTATAGCCGAACCTTAGCTCAGCTTCGACATCGTCCACGCATGAAAAAATCCGAAAATAGGTTTTTTTCCTTAGAAAAAAAGTTTTTATAATTTTTATCAGACTTTCTCATAGAAAATAGGTTTTAATGTCGTACTTTTTCCTATAGAACATAGAGGTTTTAATGTCATACTTTTACCGGTAGAAAATAGATTTTTATGTCGTACTTTTCCTATAGAAAATCGGTTTGAAAAGATACTCCTAATAGAAAATTAGGTTTTTTGTAATGTCTGACTTCCAATAGAAAATTGGTTTTAAATGCTACTTTCCTTTAGAAAATAGGTTTTAATGTCATACTTTCCCTATAGAAAATAGGTTTTAATGTCATACTTTTCTGGTAGAAAATAGGTTTTAATGTCATACTTTTCCCTATACATCATAGGTTTCAATGTCATACTTTTTCACTCATCGGAAAATTTTTTTCATTTGTTTCTTATTTTTCATTTGTTCAAAACTAGTTCACGTCTCCATGAACTGTATTATAAATTATATTGGAAGCGTTTGCATCGCCTTCATGTTGCCAGTTAGTAGAGCATTTTACGTGTTACAAATACCCAGCCCTCCAGATGGTGTTCTATCCTTCACGAGATACTGCTAATAGGATGAGTCAATCGTGATGGAGAAGTCGTTATATAATGAGCTCTTGCTTTTGGCTAATGTTTCACTGAGCTACAGCACCCAGAATTTATTCACAGAATAATGGAAAATATATCTTACCCGCGGTAAATAGCAGAATGCGCTGCCTGTCTCCATACAACACCAAAAAAAATCACTTTTCGCAGACGTAGTCCGTCAGCCAGAACCGACGAAGGAAACGGTAATTTTCCAGGCATGAACCTGTATCTCGATAGTCAAGTTACGGGCTGCTCTAGGAGCAAGAACCCGTGCTGGCATAAGGCCAGCTAAATCTAAAACAACGACAGTCAACCTGCGTGCGATGAAGCGTTTACACAGCGTTCCCCCTTTCGTAAAAGCAGCCTTCTCCTGATTTCAGTATCTGAGGTATTTGATAATTTATACATAATTGCTTAAACGATTATTTTTCTTTATTTATTATTTATCAAATATGTTTGAATTTACCTCAATGCGCTGCAGATGGGCTTACATTATCCAAAGAGATATGGAAATGAAATCGTTTTGTAGTAATGGCATTAGCATAATGAGCAAAAAGTAGTTGAATATCAATACTGCAATGATCATATGAAGGTATATGGGGCGATAAATGATGTAATAATCGGTGAGAGTAATAATTTTTGTTACGTGATCAAAAGCGAATGTAAAACGGGTGAGATGCTGTGGCATAAAAACGTA
>NC_087204.1:6268675-6288675 GCF_015104395.2 Macrobrachium nipponense
GTTCCTTTAATGAAATCGCGTAAACTATGCGCTAATTACAACAAATGATAATCATTATTTATATTAGGAATTTAAACAGAATCATTTATTCCAGCTATGAGCCATTTACAAATTGAGGGATTGTTTTTGTGGGTTATAGCATTCTTGTTTAGAATCTTTATCTGAGATTGCCATAGTTACAACGAAAGTCATTACCCGTGTCAATGTCTTAATAGCACTTAAATCTGAAATTGCTATAATTACAACGAAGGCCATCACCCGTGTCTACATCTTGATAGCAATGACTCCTTTAAATCCTTATTCTTTTATGAGAATCACATATGCAAGCATACATTACCGAGCGGTACCGTTCGCAAATCTCGTGTGCGACTGCATTTTGCACCTTACCATTCCAACATAGACCATACCATTGCAAGCATTGACCGTACCATTCACAATATAGACCTTACCATTTCGAACATAGACCTTACCATTCCAAGCATTGGCCATAATATTCACAACATTGACCGTTCCATTCCAAGCAATGACCATACCATTCCAAGCATAAACCGCACCATTCCAATGTAGACTGCACCATTCCAATCATAGACCACACCATTCCAAGCATAGACTGTACCATTCCAAGCATAGACTGTACCATTCCAAGCATTGACCGTTCCATTCCAAGCATATACCGTACCATTCCATGCATTGAACGTACCATTCACAACTAGACTGTACCATTCCAAGCATTGACCGTACCATTCACAACATTGACCGTTCCATTCCAAGCATATACCGTACCATTCCAAGCATTGACCGTACCATTCACAACATAGACGTTACCATTCCAAGCATTGACTGTACCATTCACAACATAAATCATACCATTCCAATCATAGACTACACTATTCACGACATTGACCGCACCATTCCAAGAAAACAGATCCAAACATTCCCGTAAGCGAGATTCTCAACATTGACTGCATCATTGCCAAGCATTGACTGTACCATTCCAAAAGCATTGACCGTACCATTCCAAGCATAGACCACACCATTCCAATGTAGACTGCACCATTCCAAACATTGACCGTAACCATGCCAAGACATTGACCAGTTCCCACCATTCCAAGCATAGCCGGACCACATCGTTCCAACATAGACTGCACCATTCCAAGCAAAAAAGATCCAAACATTCCCGTAAGCGAGGAGATTCTCAAAAATCCCTCTGGTGGAGATCGGATGCAAAACGTAGCAGGTGAAGTTGTTTGCAAGATGAAAAGCTTTCTGTATCTCCATGTCCACTGCATTCTGATGGATGTGATATGTAGGATAAGAGACCATATGCAGAGACCAATGTATCGGCTGAATAAATATGCTTGTCGGTCTGGAGACGGAGCGCTTCTTGAAATCTATGCACGTGCTTAAGTTTAGTATTCAAGTGTTCGTTTTTTAAAAGATAGATGATACCCCGGTTTTGTAATGGAGATAGGATCCGTTAGAAATGAATAGTGACTGCACAAATATGTATAACGTTACACGCACACACACACACACACACACACACACACACACACACACATAAATATATATATATATATATATATATATATATATATATATATTTATATATTATTTAAAAAACATACTGAGAACACAATATGCGCAGGCAATATATATATATATATATATATATATATATATATATATATATATATATATATATATATAGATATATATATATATTATATATATCTCAAAAAATCACCATAACGTGACTGGAATATCTGAAGTAATAATAGTCCATACTTATGTAAAAATGTGTATTAAAAATACGTAAAAAACGTAAGTAGGACGCAGAGTAGTGGAAGGGGCTCTTATTAATATTTTAAACGTGTTTGACTTTAACAAATCATTTACCCAAGAGGATACATTTTTAAATTATTTGGTTCTTAAAACTGTAAATATTAGTACAGACGTTGTTTGCACCACTCATACTGCCCAGGTTGTCTCTCTTTCTCCTGCCCAGGCATTGGAAGGAAGAACCCCCATTGCAGGTGCCAAGCAGAAGATTTGGACGAGGGAACAGAGGAGGTAGTTCAACCACGACGATCGGCTCGTCTTTTGGCCAGACATTTGAACGAGGGAATAACATAATTAAGAGAGTTTGTTTTGGTTGTTATCTCCCTTGGGGACGTTTCCAAAGTCCTGCCTGTCCTTCGTAACTTTTTTGTATATATTTTCTGAAAGGAGCAAATTAGTACGGCTGATGAGGTCTACTGATCAATGTAGACGAAAGCTCCCGTTTTTTTACGTATTTTTAATACCACATTTTTACATAAGTGTGGACTATTATTACCTCAGATATATATATATATATATATATATATATATATATATATATATATATATATATATATATATATATATATATATATATATAAACATACTGAGAACACAATATGCGCAGGCAATAAGCATGCATATTCTCCACTTTGTTGAAGATTATGACTCCAACTTAAACAGATATTCTCTTTATAACATCCGTTAACATCCGGACTTGAGCAAACGGAATTATGTGGATGTATCCTCTCACAAATTTAATGCCTTCGGTCAACAGTTTCTGTTGACAAGCTATTCCCATTCCAGAGTGAGGAGAAAATCCATTTGGAGAGTTTCTATTTACCCAGTAATTTACACTCTTTATTATTTCCTTTCTTCACTTCTCCTGAAAAGAAGGAGAATCTTTTTTTTTTTTAGTGATGATAATCGATTTTAAATTGCAATTATTGCTACTTTTAAATTGGTGAGCCATGAGCTTATTCTAATGTACTGGCATTTTGGCACATTGCTGCACTACCGATTTCTGACATATTTAGATTAAAAAAGGGCCAGGTTGCTCAGAATCCAGAGGTCCACGTAATAGCCCTTCAACATCCAGTCGCATTTAGCGAGGTTGAATGACCTCTGAATAGTAAATGTTCTGGAAACGGAACTTGGGTCACTCCTCTAAGCTGCCCCAGCCCTTTGACGCGTCCTCAGATGGGAGAACTACACAGGCAAATGACTATTTCAAATGCAAATGCTTGTATTATGATACTCTCTCTTTTAGTCCTTTTTATATGAACGAATAATCGTCAGTCTGTAGTATTTAATGTAAGCAATTGTATGAAAACGTGGATATCAGGTTGCATTGTTTTGTATTCACCTCTGTGACGATTCAGTGGACATCAATACACAGAGATCGATTGTCTACACTATGATAGAGAAAGTCCCATTGCCTGCTGAATTTGAGGGAAGGTAACTTAGCGAAAGTCACATTGCCTGCTGAATTTGCGGGAAGGTAAGATAACGGTATGATGGTAGAAACACCTATGTTTCTAAATGATTTAAAGCACACAACCTCATGTAAGAACGCAGGATAGGCATGGGGTGACAGAAGTACAAAGTGATCCTAGTAGCATACAGGAATACAGAAGTGCCCGTAAGTCTCTCTCTCTCTCTCTCTCTGTAAACTCTATACATAGAAAGTATCTGCAGATGGTGTAGTGTACCAGAGTAATGTCACCGCCAAGAGAGGGATTTCTCTAGTGTCCAACCACCGGTAAAGAAGTGGACGACTTCAGAGGAAATCTCATCATCTCTCACTCTCAAATCCAAGAAGAGCTCTTGGCTCGCATAGAAATTCTAGCTCTTAGTTATTCAACAGAGGACAATGGAGGAAAGTTTTGCTATTGATGTTGTTGCCTTTCTCTACATCATTATCACATTACTTAGTCTTCCAAATGAAATATAAGTCTTCCTCTTCCTCCTTACAGTTTTAACAACATGCTTTCATTCTATTGGTCAGCACTGTGGGTGAACATATTCCTTGTGAAAAACATAATTTCATAACAAAAATAGCGAAATCACGTCCATGTATTAAAATGCGGTGTTTAAAGGTATCAGTACAATACTTATATGCTAATGCCTGTATAGCGACCTTAACAATAAAGGCATCAGATGATTGAATTGTTATATCAAATGTGAATTGAAATAGCCAAACCGGCAATGGTTTTATATTATCAGTTTTTGTATATTAAAGTAACTTTTTTTTCTTCTTTTTTTACAATTCATTAATGTTATCCACCATATTGATGAGATTTCCTAGAAAGATCAAACAAGCATTGTCAAAAAAAAATTGTAATTAAAAAATTATATAGGACTGGCGACTAGCAAACGTGAAAATATTAAACACTTCATTATAAACGTGTGGCGCACAGTTTCACAAATTCAGTCAAGGGTACCGCCTACTCAGTCAATTCAAACGGTGCCATATAATCCGATCAGGATGGATTAAATGACGCATGCGACTGAATGAAAGTCAATGACTGCCGTGTCAGGCCACCAAAGAGGGAATCCATTCAAAATATGAGCTCTCTGTAGTGTCACGAAAATTAGAGTACGTTCATCAGATATATATCAGTCAAATAAGTTTAGTTCTGTAGTCGAGGCAATGAAATGATACAGAATTTTAAATGCTGTATTTTGGACAAGAATGATCTATACTCTGTTTTATTTTCATCTGTCCATCTGCCTGTGGTGTTTTTGTATGGTAACACTGCGTCCGGGCTAGATAGTTACGTTCAGCTTACATTCAACGATTATAATAATATCCTATTTCGAATATTAACGGTGTAATTCACATACAGTAATTATCAAAACACTTTCCAGTTGCAAATATACACCCAGATATCCTTTTATTTACCTAAAACTTACATATAGCGTAACTATCTAAAGCCCGGGACCCGGGATCAGTGTTACCATACAAAAAAACCACAGGCGGATGGACAGATGAAAAAAAAACAGAGTATAGTGTTTATTTTTCTTTTAGGGAGTTGGTTTACCTGAACCAGTATCTCTCTCTCTCTCTCTCTCTCTCTCTCTCTCTCTCTCTCTCTCTCTCTCTCTCTCTATATATATATATATATATATATATATATATATATATATATATATATATATATATATATGTGTGTGTGTGTGTGTGTATATATATATAATCTATATACAATATAATATACTATATATATATATATATATATAGAGAGAGAGAGAGAGAGAGAGAGAGAGACGAGAGAGAGAGCGAGAGAGAGAGATCCATCACGTTCCATAGCTTCGTGAATCAGTGATGTACACACACATTACATATATATATAAATAAAGGGTTTTTTGCCACGAAGGAAAAAAATGAAAAAACGAGTTAGCCGAGTACTTTCGGTCCTATTCGGACCCTTTACTCAGTAAAGGGTCCGAATAGAACCGAAAGTACTCGGCTATCTCGTTTTTTTCATTTTTTTTCCTTCGTGGCAAAAAAACCTTTATTTATACATAGCATCACGTTTTACATACTTCGTGATCAAGTTATTCATATATAATATATATATATATATATATATATATATATATATATATATATATTATATGGTTATATATATATACATATATATATATATGTATATATATATATATATATATATATCTATATATATATATATATAAAATTAAATTTCTCTATCTCTCTCTCTCTCTCTCTCTCTCTCTCTTCTCCCATTTTTGCTTAGTTGATTTTTGTATAAAAGCTCAGACACAGACGAAAAATATTACAATTATTTACGTCTTCCTTGTCTGGCTCCCCGCTCTTCAATCTTTTGACATCTACTAAGTATTCGTCAGAGACAGAAGTAATCACTTCTTGGCAATCCAATTTTTTAGGTGTCCTCTTTCTCTCAGTGTCCAGAAAACCGTATTTTTAGGAAGAGGAAGGATTGTTTTACGAACGATTAAAACATTACAGGACATAAAAGGCTTAATGTAATCGGACCTACATTACATTAAGGTTGGTTGTTTTATTAATACGGTTATTGATTATTTTGTGGTTGAGTTGGTCAGCCCATTGCAAAGGTTGTAACGATGGAAAGACCTACACACACACACACACACACACACACACACACATATATATATATATATATATATATATAGATATATATATATATATATATATATATATATATATTATATATATATACGTTTATGGCTGAAAGACCTACATCCCTGATTTTGTTTATCTACGCCTATAATATTAAATTAAATCAAATTAGAAACTTCATATAATAATAAGTGTAACTATGCATGTTGGTTAACTCCAGATTTACCCTCTGCGTAATGATCCCAAAATTGTAAATCAGTTACTTTTAACTTCTAAGCAAGTTCTATGGTCGGCCAAGTATTTTTTTTTCCTTTAGTTCTGTTAGTTAAGCAATATTTTTCAATGGAAAATTGGAGGAAACTCAATAAGTGTGGACTTTACATTGAAACAAATGCTTTTTTTTCGTCAAATTTCTAATGAAAATCTACCCAACCGAGCTATAATTAGAGTGGTTACATATTGGTGTGTGTGTGTGAACTGTCAAGTGGTTCCAGGGACATGTTGCCATCTTGGTGGTATTAAAATTTAGACCTTGTTCTTTTTCTATTTTTGCCTATCGGTAAAAAAAAAAAATAACAGAATTGGTGAGATTCAGGAACAGAGCACCACTCAATCAATTATTATATGAAAACAGTCAAAAGCTAGCAGTGTTTAGTACTCGGTTTAATGAGAGATATAATCGGCAGATGGCAACTCAGGTTACCCGATCTTTATCATAATTGCCAGCCATTGCTAGATTTTCGATGAGCGGACGAACGTTAAAAATGCATCCCGTAATATTGACGGTTAGTGTGCAATGCATATCTATTATTTAACACTTTATGAACTCTCAGGGCATAAACAATTTCAGCACATGTGTCAAAAGATGTACGTTTGTCCTGAAGTGCTAACTGTAGCACTAAGTCAGTGATAATCTGATTCACTGGTGTGTCTAGATGGTGGCCTGGTTCAGTATTTCAGTAGCATACTGTTATGATAATTATAGTAGGTGTTTACTTACTTGTATGATATTATAGTGGGTGCTTACTTACTGTTATGATATTATAGTGAGTGCTTACTTTCATTCGTTCGTTCTTGTGTGTTCTGGTGCTCTCAATGATAGTAATGGGTGCACAGGAACATCATAGTGCTAAAAGCCTGTAGATATTTGAAATTGTTAATGGGAGGCAAGCCTGTTTTCGATACAAATCTAATGCAGCACCACTGTAGGCTAAGAAGGGAAGGAAAAATTGTAATACTTTTGTCAGAAGTTATACGAAAAGGTGCTTGAACACTTAAAAATGAAGTGACAGAGAAGATAATCTGGAAAACATAGCGAAGGGGAATTCAGTTATGAACAAAATTATCAAAATTAAATGGATAAGTCACATAATAGGCAAAAGGTAAGGTGTAAGTACTTTCAGATACACGTACTACCAATAGAATTAAACATTGTAATGATTTGTGTCACGATATCAAATATGTTATTTATGATTTTAGTGTCATATGACAGAATAACTAGGGTGGGGCCTCTGTTAACAATGCATGATCTCTTTAGGATCAGTTCAGCCCCATAAAAAGGTAAAGGGCAAAATCTTGGTTTAGTATTCGCCATTGATGTGTATGTGTACACGCGTTATGTATATGTTGTATAAGCATATATATATTATATATATATATATATATAGTATATATATATTATATATATATATATCTATATATATATTATATATATATAGAACGGAGAGAGACAAACGCTAAAAACTGTGGACATCAATATGAGGGTGAAGGAATATGCAAAGAAAAAATTACTATTTGGGAATTACATTGGCCATCTGAAGTTCATTATTCATTAAATAAATAAATAAAGGAACGCGGGAATGTTGAAGGGGGAAAACTTTCATTTTTTTTATTTATTTATTATTAAATTTTTTTTGACAGAAGTTATTACCGAATTTTCTTTTAATCATTGCACCGTCAGCGACGCTGTATGTATTATTAATAGATCACCTAATATATATAATATATATATATATATATATATATATATATATATATATAATAATAATATATTTATATATATATATAATATATATAAATGCAGTTTCTTTTCACGTCCTTGAAATGCAGAATCCTGAAATATTATTAATTAATTTCATCATAAGAATATACTAGACCTTATTGGAACAGCAGCGCATTCTTCTGTTTCTGTGGAGGTTGAGTTATAATTCTTATTTCCTGATGACTTTCTCTTCGTCTCAATTGATCCCCCTTCTGTCCAGTAATTACCCTTTTTGTCTGTGTTCCCTTCGTTGTTGCATCTCTCTTATTACCAATTAAGCCTCCATTATCGTCTCTGCCAACCCTGTTGCTTTCCTGCCCTTAACCTAATATCCCGTCTGTACATCTTGCGGGAAAAAGGAATCCTGGAATCCTTAACAATTACCTGACCGGGAAGCCAATTCCCAAGTTGTATAGTGACGTCAGTGATACGTGCTCTCTCTGACTGGCCTTGATGCGTGCTCTCTTTGACTGGCCTCAGTGATACGTGCTGTCTCTGTGACTGGCCTTGATGCGTGCTCTCTTTGACTAGCCTCCAGTTAAAACTTAAAAATGCCATAAATAACTAAACACTGTAAATTCACGAGGAAAGTAATATGATAAAAGAACATAGGAAAAAAAGGAAGAAAAAATGAGCACTAGCAAGAAGGGGTGCAAGTAAGAAAAAATAATTAAAGCAAGATTTGAAAATATACATATATATAAAATAAAAATAGGAATCCAGAAAATTCTCTTTCCATATCCCAGATTCTCCAAAAAGGAAAGGGGTTACCATGAGATTTGGGCATTACAGCCGGAAAAAGAATTTCATAGATCTAAAAAAAGAAAGAAAGAGAGAGAGGAGAGAGAGAGAGAGAGAGAGAGAGAGAGAGAGAGAGAGAGAGCTGAGTAAAGGATGAAAAAAGAGGTGAGAAAATGAAAGATCGGATTCTTTTCATAATCCTTTGTTCTTTAAATAGGAGGTTCGGCACCGTCAGAGGGAGGGAGAGAGAGTTTTTTTTTTTTTTTTCATTTGAAAATTATGAAGTCTCATTGTGTATTTCTTCATGTTTGAAATGCATTCATGTTCCAATACATAGGTTTTATAAATTATATATATAATTTTTTCACACAATTGTTCTTGGCAATGGTGCAATTACTAAAAGGTCCTAATTCTAACTGGATGATGTCTAGTTGAGTTACTTGTCCAGTTTGAAAGAGGTCCTTCTAATATATATATATATATATATATATATATATATATATATAATATATATATATATATATATATATATATATATATATATATATATAACAGAAAAGTTTGTTAATTTAATGCTATTTTCTTGTCATGGCACAAAATGTATGTAATGATAAAGACACTCCCTAATTTCATAATTATGCCCAAAGGTATAACGTTATTTTTGCACATGCAATTAAGACACAAAATTCCCTTTTTCGTTTTCTGAAATGTATTACCAGCCTCATGGTGGCTTGGTATTGCAATGCCGCATCTCTATCAAATAACGTAAAACTACTTTTGTCACAGTGCAACAGGAAGACGGTATCGTCACCGCCCACATGGTCGTAATAGTTTTTCGTATTTCGTTCTGTAGTCATGTCAGTATACAATTTAGCTTTTGAAACCGTGTTCTGCTAATATTATGCATAAAGCGGCGCTGTCATAAGCACTCATTTGAAAAGTCAAAAACTTTTTTTTCTTCGTCTGTGGTGCTATAGAAGCCACGTAACAAAGTTCATGACGTTTATGTTGGTGTGAAACGTTCTCATGACCATGGATGTTAGAGCATTAAACGGAACCACTCACCATTCCAACAGTGTCGTTATCACAATAGAAGCTGGTTAACAGTTGGATAAATAGTATCATTATTTTTTATCGCTACCAACTAATTCTATCTCCGTAAGGGGGTTAGTGCATTCAGTGTATATCACGGAGTGCATTGCAGGTATTACTAAACGTTCTCTGCAGTGTCCCTAGCTGCAACTCCTTTAATTTCTTTTACTGTACCTCCTTTCATATTACCTTTCTTCCATCTTGCTATCCACCCTCTCCTAACAATTATTTCATAGTGCAACTGCGTTGAGGTTTTCCTCCTGTTATACCTCTGTCACCATTTTTCTCAGTTTCCCTATCAGCGCTGAATGACCTCATAGGTCACAGTGCTTGGCTTTTTGCCTAAACTCTATATTCCATTCCAACCAATGTTTCAGATTTAGGTCAGAATTCCAGTTAAACTGAATTAGTGTTTATATTTCAATTTTTTTTAATATCTTCAAAAGAGTCCATGTCGCTTATCCTCTAAAAACATTTATTAAAAAAATTAATTACCTTAAAAGAAAGAGAGTAAAGTAGCCGAATTCCCCCCCCCCCCCCCCCCCCCCCCCCCTTCTCCCCCCCCCTTAGCTAATTCAGGGAAGCCGGGAACGCCCTCTTATTAATCAAATTAAGCCAAGCGCCCCATATGAGACCTCATTGAAGAAATGGAGATTAAAATGGTGGGGCAGATGGACGGTATCTTGCTAAGGATCTTAAGAAGTCTTCATTATTAAATGAAAGAGGGAAAGTCCTCAGTTTTATGGTTTGGGCTGAGATATGCACGTTGTTTTTGTCATTTAAGCTTACTCGGGAAGGAAGCCTGCAAACTATACTTTGTTGTTCTTGTTCTTCTTCTTGTTGTTGGGCGGGTAGGTTTATTGAAGAGCTTAAAAAGGTCTGAAAAAGGTGTTTCGCGTTGAGTTAAAGATACAGGAATTTTAGGATAGGATATTTATGATTAATTTATTAGAATGAAAATATAACAAATAAATAATGTGCATGTTAAACAGTACAGAACAACTATTTTAATAAAATATAGCGTATTTATACAATTTGCAAGATACAAATTTGACGCACGCGTTGGTTAATACCAACGGTCTAATTTTGCAGTTGTGAAATATGTTTGTTTAATAGGCTCCTGGGTCCACAAGCACCCAGTGCTACCTGGCACCTCTCCAGCATCAAACAGCACTTGTCGGTGTGATCACCTGTGACTTTCTGGGTCGCTGGCGACACGTGTCCAAGCAATGTGAAGTTCCATCTCAGGGGATTCGAAAGCATGAAAGTTTTGATTTAGGTGTGTCCCTTTTGATACGTTTTGCATATTATATCTTGAACAAATGTCGAAGGAAGGAGAAATTTTTCTTATATAATTTTAAAAGATTAATGTTGTTCGTACATACATATATATATATATATATATATATATATATATATATATATATATATATATATATATATACATATATATATACATATATATATATATATATATATATATATATATATAATTATATAATAATATATATATATATATATACACACACATTATATATATATATATATATATATATATATATATATATATATATATATATATATATATATATATATATATATATCTGTACTGTATATGTAATACAAATCGTACGAAACAAAGGACGTAATAGACAACGCGTGTATCAAATTTGCAACTAGCAACTACATCAAAGCAGGTAAAATATTACGGAATGCTGAGAGGGGAAAGGGAAGCAAAAGAGAAGTTTAGAGAAGCAGCAAATATAAACCGGAAACAAAGAGAAAATAAACTGTAAACATCGAGGGAAGAGTGAAGAAGAGTTTTTGACATGGCAGGTAGGGCACGGAAGAAAGAATGAGGAGAGAGAGAGGGGGGGGAGGGGGTAAAGGGAGATGGAGATGACATGATAGATTAACGAATAAAAAAACGTCTGAATTCAAAGAGAACAGAAACGTTAAACAAAGACTTAGATATATTTATCAATCAGCAAAGTTGAATGGATTCCCAAGTGATGTGACACAGATTAGATAATACTTTTAAGTAAACAGTAAAGTTGCGTTTATCAAGGCGATGGTATTAGTGCGCTTATCATTTACAGGAAGTGCTACTGTGCTCTCTCTCTCTCTCTCTCTCTCTCTCTCTCTCTCTCTCTCTCTCCCCTAAGCAGGATGTCGACGTTCTAGGAGCTAGAAACCAATTTCAGAGACTCGAATTAATGCGCTTGCAACAAATCTTGTTGCTTTGCAAGGGTCCTTACCCGATACGGAAGTGCAATGCAGCACCTTCAAATGACGTTTATTCCAGAAAATGGGGAAAGAACCAGAGGTGTTAACCCCCCCCCACCCTCTCTCTCTCTCTCTCTCCTCTCTCTCTCTCTCTCTCTCTCTCTCACACACACACACACACACAAAGGACGTATATACATTAGTATTTGTTAATCGATCTTTTAAATGTATTAGATTTTTGACATTCTTTTTACTTATTATTATTATTATCTTTATTTTCTTTGCATATGTCGCAATTCCAAATTTTATCTTGAGATATTTAGAAACTTCAAGCAGTACTTCAGTTCTAAAGCCTTAATGCAAAGGATTTTGAGTATATTTATTTTTTATTGTTAATTTTTTTAAATTTATTTATTTTGCAGACTACGGTGCAAATTCCAAATTAAGACACTTCAAGCAGTAATTCAATTCCAATTCATTTTTGCCAAGAATTTTTTGTAATTTCGCGGTATAAGAATCTAGTGCAATACTATCGGGAGTTTGGCTTCGGAGACACGTTATTATAGTACTATCGAGTAGAGGAATATAATTAAACAAACTAACGATAAACACAGAAAAAGATTCAAAGTTGACTGCATGAATTTTCAGCCATATCAATAGGTCTTGTTTTGTTTTTTATTACTTCAAAGAGTAAATACTAAAAAAACCAGCCCCATTAATACAACGCCCTGAGTATCATACTTTACCTCGCTCGGAATTTAGTATCTCATCCTATGACCAAAAAGATCACCATTTTCCCTTTCCACAATCGAGATGAACTTTAATACCCCATCGTACCAACCCAAAGAACTTATGCCATACTGTTCCATCACCGGAAAGTCTTCAGGTATCCCTCCAAAGACGAAAATTCATGATCCTCTTCAAGGGACAAAAATGGAACTTCCAGTAATACTATCTATGCAAACTCATTCACAATAAAAAAAAAAAAGTTTAATCCTCTACTTGGGAATCTTTGGAGATTAGTTGCTCCCATAAGTGGATGACTACATCTCGTGGGGCTGAATTCGATAAGAAGGCTCTTTCCTTCAAGGGTAATCTCATTTCCCCACTAAAAGACACGTTGTCTTTTTCTATAAAATGACAGGACGCCAGGAGACTTGAAGAGTTGATGAGGAACTGACTAAAAGGGAGGAGCATCTCCTCACTGACTCCTGTTCTTTCTCAGCTGTGTTCTTCAGCTCATTTTCCTTTTTAGCTTACTCGGGGAGTAAGCCTACAAACTACTTTATTTTTGTTTTGGGAGATAGTAGAAAAGGTCTAAAAAGGTCTGAAAAAGGTGTTTCGCGTAGAGTTAACGATACAGGAATTTTAGGATAGTACTTTTATGATTTATTTATTAGAATGAAAATGTAAAAAATTAATAATGTGCTTATTGAACAGTACAGAAAAATTATTTCTGATAAATTTTATTGTTACTTTTTCATTTTCGTTGGTGAAACAACGGGCTTTTTCCGTAGATTTTATCACATTTTAATGTATTTGATGCACTGAATTTAGTGGCTATATATCTATTCAGTTATTTTGTGTTTCCACCTATAATGAGAATATATGAACGCGTTTAATTCGTGTCCTTTTTATTTGATCATTGTTGTTAGTATGAGTAGTCTTAATTATAAGTGTTATGTTTGCAACTTATGTGTCCCGAGTAAGCTGGAGGTCAAATCATGCCTTGTTTTATATATAGATATGTATATTTTGATATACAGATCATTTCTTATGGTGTGAAGAAAAAATCCAAGTGACAGAAAATCAACTTTGATGTGACATTAAGTTATTGAATGGTGTGATCGCATAAGTAGATGCCATACTAAATAAATGTTGCCTTGATTTGTTCCTGTTGCCTGTTAATGACTGTAAACTGTTTAATGACTGTAAAATGTTAGATATGAAAGAAAAACATTTATTTGTCTTTGTCCTTCTTTTATCACAGGTATAGATTTAATTCTGTTTTAAAATTAGACTTGGCTCAGTTTTTTTTTTTTATTATTATTATAGGTATTGTTCGTACTTCTTCCGTCTGGGCACATGTATTCCAATTAATTTTCATTCCATTTGAATCTGCGTAGTCAATATCATTAATAGAATAACCTTGCATGTTTTGAGTACAACCATATTTACAATTCTATAACCCATCAGTATAGATATCAACCTTAGATCACTGTGTGTCAAAAAGATTCATTTTGAATTGAACAGTAACATTTTCAATTTCATTTCCATTAACGTTAACCAATCCCCTTATCCAAACTTCGTCATTATATTTGACGATGATATCAGCTCCCCACCCGTCCTCCGGCTATAGGTCCAAGTATCTCCCAGAATCACATCCTATACATTTTGGTCGCCTGAGGGCTTCTTCGGTAGCTAATGGCTGTTTAATCTCAACTTCTACATTCACCATCTCTCTTGGAGAACGTCTGTTAGCCGAAAGAAATGTATGAGCACATAAACATCCTTATTTAATCCCATGGAAAGATCTTGTGACATTTAAGGTCGGTCTCCAGAATAATAGAACATTGACATCAGAAGTTGGATTAGTTTTCGTTTCTATATTATAGGGGAATTGATTTTTGATGAGGAAATTTGCGGGGAACATTACAATATGTCGTTTGTTGAACGTCTTCATGTAGTCATCACTGAGTTCTTGTGCTGCCAACTTCAAATTTGTGTATGCTTGTATGTGCGTGCATGACGATTATGTGTTCACAGTCCAGCAGCAAAACTGCTCTCTTCTGTGGGACGTTTTCAATTTTACTTGTCATTCCAGTAATATAATTTTCAGCTTTTGTTACTTCAGAAACTTCAGCCAACTTTTATAATAAAGCCGCAAAGTTCATCTGCCAAGGTTCGTTATTGGAAAAGTTCTTGGAAATATTTTAGTTCCATATCGCTATCTCGCTTCGATTATCTCGACTCGTCTTTGAAAGCAATCTTCGATAAACGTAACTTCTCTTTTCTTTCGTCTGTTTTTAAATAACATTGTGATGTTTAAAACAGTTTCGCTATATTGGCCTTTCAGAATTAATAACCGTAAGGACTATCCGCTTGACGTTCTTCAGACCTGAGCTAATTCTCGTATCATGAAAACAAGAATGTTTGTACCATTATGAAAATATCTTACTATATTGAATTTTCCAGAAACGGTCGAAGGCTTTTTTTTTTTTTGAAGGGATAGTAGTTTCAATTTCACAATTATCAAATTCCAGGCTCTCGTTCAAGTTAATAGCATTTTATAGAATAAAAATATTTACAACGATATAAATTTTATGCCGGGTTGGTCAGAATGTCTCTCTCTCTCTCTCTCTCTCTCTCTCTCTCTCTCTCTCTCTCTCTCTCTCTCTCTCTCTCTCTCTCAACCTTTACGAGCTTACTACCAAAGCGGCTCAGTTATTTCATTAGGGTATGGATTTGTCTACTTTTCTAACAGAGCGCATCCTGTGTGATGGAATCGTTGTAAGTCATTCCAATTTTTCCAATTTACAAATAATGACTGGTAGAAACGTTCTATTACAACAGAATTCCATCTAACAAAAGGAACCCATAAAGACACCAAAATATAGAGAGAAAAGTACTATATTTCAGAGACTGCTGTCTCCCTCTTCAGGTATATGAATGAGAAAAGTTTGCAGAAAAGGTGGTATTTATACCAAGAGATCCATCCACAGGTAAGCCAATTTAGGTCACCCCCGCTGATAATCTTCCTTTAATCTTCTTAAGCGTTGGTTGAATGAAAATCTTGTCGATCACATCTGAATCCCATGGTCCTTTTGAGATGTTCATTATCTGCCTCTCTTTTATTAAGGCCGATTCCATCATTTGACTTTTGTACCAGCAGTTGCTGGTATAAATTATACGTGACAAATTCCAGTTTATTCTATGGTTATGTTCATTTATATGATTGAAAATAGCTGAGTTCTGCTGTCCATACCTAACTGACCGTTTGTGTTGTATTAATCTCTGGGGAAGTGATTTTCCTGTAAATCCGATGTAAGATTGGTCACAGTCCTGGCATGGGATTTCGTAAACCCCGGTGTCCTTGGGGGATGTCTTTTGTTGGACGTTAATCAGGGATTTGGCTAAGGTATTTGGGTAGGTAAATGCAAAAGGGTTAGATTTTCCGAGGGTCTGAGTCACCGTCATCTTAATCCTGTCCAGGTGAGGAATTTTTATTTTATTGTTGGGTGTCTCTCTGGTCTTGTCTTTAGGGGGTCGGTAGAAAATTACGTTTGCTTTGTGGTTTGCTTTCTCAATTATATGGTCAGGATACTTTGAAGACGAAAGTTGCTTATGAATTAGTTCAAATTTTTTTTCCAGGAAATCTGGGGAACAAATTCGTAAGGCTCTTAAGAGCAGGTTGCTGGCTATACCTATCTTGATAGCAATGTTGTGATAGCTAAAGTAGTGAATTTATGAAAGTGAGAACGTTGGTTTTCTGTATATGGTAAATTTGTATTCTGTCGTGTATCTGATTATTAAAACATCAAGAAAAGGAATTTTGTTGTCTGTTTCCCAATCAACTTTAAATTTGATGCTGGGCACTAATGCTTTTAATTTTGAAAGGAATTCATTAAAATTGCCCCACCTATTAATTGAACTTTACTTTGTTTTCAAGTAACAGTAATTTTCCCTGATATTGTGAATTTCACTTAGAAATTTTGAGTTTAATAATAAATTTTTGTATTTAAAATTGTTATAAGTGTTTATTTTCACACCAGCATATTATTATATTTATGTTAGGTAGAAACATAGAGTGGTAATTGATCTGTTTTCCTTCAATTTACTTGAAGTGACTTAGAACCAGGAAAGTACTGAGACTTTTGTAATCGGGGATATACTTAGACTTTTAAAGTTGTTGATGGAGTGATGCCCTATGATTAATTTAATTACTTACAAGATTACCTCACACCTGTTTTGATGAACTTAGTCTGATTTTCTGCAATACTGGTAAGTTGTTAAGCGATCACTGTTGCCTTTAGAGTATTCAGTCGTTTAGTACCTGTGATGAGGGTTCATGTGTGTGGCTGTTGTGAGGTATCAATTAATGAATGGTAAGTGTAGTAACCAGATACTTGGCACTTTGTCACAATATATATATATATATATTTCTTTTAACGTACTCTTATAATTTTTATATACATGTAATTTTATTATTGTGAATTTGATTGCAAGAACTATAATATCATTCATTTTAAATTTTGTAGGTGATAACGAGTGATAGTAACACCGAAACATGTCCCAATAAAGTTGTACAAAAATGCTGTTCCGGGTTTTGGCCTTGGTGTCCTTACTGATATATAATATATATATATATATATATATATAATATATATATATATATATATATATATAGATATATATATATATATATATATATATATATATAATATATTATACATATTATATATATATATATTATATATATATATATATATATATATATATATATATATATATATATATCTATATATATATATATTATATATATATATCTATATATAATATTATATATAATATATATATTAATATATATAGTATATATATATATATATATATATGTATGTTATATAATATGTATATATATGTATATAATGTATATATTAGTATATATTATGTATTATATAATATATATTATATATATATAATATATATATATATATATATATTATAAATATATATAATAATATATATATTTGTGTGTGTGTGTGTGTGCTCATACCTATTTTTATACCACATCAGCTGCCAGTAATTCTCTCTCTAATATAATTTAATATAATTTCTAATACAATCAGCGAGATGACACACGCGAAACATTTTCTCTCTTAATCTCATCCCCAATTTTTGCTCGATCAGAGAAGTGAAGGCAACGTCTCTGGCACGTGTCTCTTCTCCAGAAGGGAGGTGATTTCAATGAACGTCAGAGAAATGGATTTCCCTGACAATCTTCGTTAATTTCTCCGGAGTCTTTTTTTTTTTCTAATCGATGTTAAAATCCGCTAAAAATCTCTCACAATTCCGTATCTAGAGGAGGAGGAAATCTGTCAGAATGTTTTATGTTATATTGATAAGGTAGGAATTGTTATCATTTACTGTAATTCCATTAGACGAAGATTCATCTGCGGTAGATATTTTTGTAAACATGTCGCTGATGTATGTAGATTTAGAAGGGGTAAAATAAAAAGGAAACGAGTTTAAAATGCGCAGAACAAGTTTGCTGTACAACGTATAATGCTGTATAAAACCATCAGTTATGACCGCCAGCTCTTCAGTTTTTTAGCAAAACAAGTGAAGAAATCATTGCGGAATTTTGGTAAACTACACTTAAACATAGCAAGACAGAGGAGTATAATTTTTTATTCATTTTCTAAGTCTTATTCACCAAGCGCACTTTGATACAAATGCATAATTAAACTGTTCGCCGCATTCACTAAAATACTAAATACTGATTCAGAACTTAGTCCCTGGAAATCCCAGTTTTCGTGGGGTTTTGGAATCGTTTGTCCCTTTCGTGAAAAAATGGATTTACATTTCCTTCGTTTACAAAATAAACAACTGCAGAAGTGCAATAGTGTGCACACGACTTCATTTGCATCGCTTTGCCTTTGTTAAAATGGGAAAACGACAGCTTGAAATGGTAAAGAGTTCAAATTTGGATGTTTATCCCGTCTTTGTTTACATCTTAGGTACTTTGTTGACGCCGCCTTAATCGACGTAAGAAAATTATTTAATGTGAAAAATTATTGTTTCATAGACTTTATTTATTACTACAAAACTATAGATTTTGAGTAAGGTCACTCTTACTTTTCTGCGATAATCTCACAAAAATATATAAAGCGAAATTTTTCTCCTGGGTCAATTTTTTTCTTTTTTTTTATCCTTGTGATATTCCACAATAAATATGATGAAATGCGGTCTCTCAAAATACAGGCCGTGGCCAGGCTTTGCTCGTGAAAATATACAGGCAGGAAATACATTTGTATATTGTACTACAGGAAATCAGACCGCATTTCTGGATGGAGATTCATTTTGCTATCGAAATCTTTACTTATATACTTACGAATCTAAATGCAGATTTATTCAGATGGAATGAATTATACGTTGATTTTACTTTAAATTAATAGATAAAACGTTATGTAATAATAATTCTCTCTCTCTCTCTCTCTCTCTCTCTCTCTCTCTCTCTCTCTCTCTCTCTCTCTCTGTCCCGTAGGGGAGTAGCGCCAGCTGCAGTAACGTTACAGTTTCTTTGAAAACTGATAAAAAGGTTAGCCTCCCCCCCCACTCCAACCTCCCCCCCCCCATATAAAAAAATCCCACAAAATAAGGAACATAGAAATCTGGCTTTGTCCTCTAGATGTTAGAAAGCGTACCATCATCTCAAGAGGAATCAAATGCAATATTACTTGTTATGTACAAGGACCTTGGTTTGTTTTTGCTCCATGAATACTTTTCACTGTATACAGATTTCCGTGGAATATTTTGGGCACTTCCATGGTAATGGCATCACATTACTCTGGACGAACATTCTCATGCTCCTCGACCTCACGCTGCTTTCCTATTTCTTTTCCAGTTCCAGACTTCTGAATGGGAATCCCTGAGAGAGAGAGAGACCTTCCAGGGAACGCTGGAAAGCTAAATTGATCCGTAATATTTCTTCGCTTGGTTGAGCATTGCAGGACCTCTTCGTCGTCGTACCCACCGTACGTGATTTTTCCGTACATTTCCTTTTGTCGGGTTTTCCTGCCCTCGTTCGGTTATTGGCGTTACAATTTGTTACGATGCTGGTTCTGGAGGAGTGAAAGTTTCCAGGAATTTCTATATGAATGATTATTATTGGATGTTGGTATTGGTATTCCGGAAAACAGGAATAGAATCACAGTTAATCTCTCTCTCTCT
>NC_087204.1:6291175-6298605 GCF_015104395.2 Macrobrachium nipponense
TGTTCCTCCCAAGAACGTCAGCAAACTCGCAAGTTGTATTTAATGAATATTGTTCGTCGATGGAAGATATCAATTTCAAAAATAGTAACTAGCTTTTAAAAAAGGAAAATGAGTGAAAGGACAGGCATTTCCTTTTGTTAAACATGTGTGATGGACGTGTGATTTATCAATACCAATTTTATAGATGATAACGAACTTTAAAAAAAGGAAACAGTGAAATATCAGGCACTTCCGTTTGTTAAAGATGTGTGATTTATATCACTTATTCGTTAATACATCTCATTCGGGAATCTTTTCATTGTTTCTCTAAAGTCAAATTTGCCTCAAGAGTTGACGACAGTGATATGATAGAAGCACTTCCCCGTCTCCTCTGGAGTAGGAGAAAAAAGATGCGACGAAGAAAAGGGCCGAATGCCGACGTGGGGGGAGTGGTGGGTGTTGGATGGTTGGGGGCTGGGGTGGGGATGACCTTTATTGTTTTCCCCTCCCACTGGTTTAGAAAGCAATCACTCTACTTGCGAATTCCTTCCTCCGCCCACGACAGGAATTCCAGACATTTTTTTACTAAATAGGAAATTTTAAAAAATTGCCTATTTTAAGATTCAAATAAATAATTTCAAAAGGAACTGTTGTATTAGTTTCGTAATTTATGTCAGTATTACGATTCCGTTTTTATAAGTATGTATGTATGTATGTATGTATGTATGTAAGAAAGAACAAGGCGTGACCCGACCTCCAGCATACTTGAGGCGCGTGCTACAATCTACAGTCAAATATTGCATTGTTTCACCTACGAAAATTATAATGAATACGCTATATTTTATTAGAAAGAATTGCTCTGTACTGTTTAACATATACATTATTTATTTTTTACATTTTCATTCAAATAAGTAAATTATAAATATCCTATCCTAAAATTCCTGTATCTCTAACGCAACGCGAAGCAATTTTTAAAACCTTTTTAGGATTTTCCAAAAGGCCTTCCTAGCCACCCCCACCCCCACCCACCCCACCAACAATAACAACAACATTGTGAATATTGTGTACATTGTCAAAAGTCGCTTCTGTACATTGATGTCATTCGGAGGCTTTTGTGTGTATGTTTATTTATAATAAAAAATTCAAGGAGCTGCCTCACGTCCCCAAAGGTCTAAAGAGTGCCTACATAAAAATGAAAAGACTAATAAAAGATACCAGAAGAGACAGACGAAAGTTCAACAGCAACAGGTGGAAAGAGAATAAGATTGAGGATGCTGGGATAAAAGTTTTCAATGTTTTTTTTTTTAAATCGGGGAATCCAGAGTGTTATGGTCATAAAAATTGTAAATGAATCATCGGTAGTTTTCCTCTGCTCTCCTGAAATGAGGCATTATTATAATATAATATTCATAACTCAACGGCAAAGGTTTACGAGGTTTTATAATGCTCAAACTGTTATTAGGACAGGATGGGTGATTACTTCGATGTTATCATTGTCTCCCTCCAATACACACACACACACACACAGATAGATATATATATATATATATATATATATATATATATATATATATATATATATATATATATATATATATATATATATATATATATATATATATATCCTTAGAAGACGGAGCTGCAGCTCTAGGTACATCTCATCAGGGGAACCATAGGGAAAGGCATCGTACTCAGGTACATTTATTTCGCCGACGTTTCACGACTCATAGTCGCATTCTCAAGGCTATAATTAAAGATAAAACACACGAACATTAAAACTGCGCACTGCATAATTCATAAAAACTACGCAATATTTAAAAATTCAATGAACATCAACATCAAAATGTAGAACATTTAAAAATTTATTGAATCTCTTAAAACAGAAAAAACAAAATAAAAATTATGTGCAGTACAGTTACATTATAATTATTTAAAAATTCCAGAAAAAGAATACAAAAATTATGATATGAGTGTAAAAAAGAAAAAAATAACTAAATCTAAGCAAAAGCTCAAATGTCACGTTAGTCAGAGAAATGTCAAGTAAATTGCCCACCTCGGTAGCACTTTAGTAATGTCATTTGGCTACTTAGGTAACCATATTTGAAATTATTTTTTCAGTATCAAAAGTAAAACTGTAATGACTCCAGACTAGCGTATTATTTGTAATGTACTAAAATATTTTTTCCTGATATTAACCCTTAAACGCCGACTGGACGTATTTTACGTCGACATTTTTTGTCTCTCGGGTGCCGACTGGACGTATTTTACGTCGACATACAAAAGTTTTTTTAAAAATTCGCGGAAAAATACTTTTAGGCCTACCAGCCGAAAACTCTTGAATCACGCGCCTTGGGGGGGGGGGGGGATGCTGGGAGTTCACGGATCAAGGTGTTGTTTTGTTTACAATCGTTACGCAGGCGCGCAAGCGCGAATTTCTTTCTTGCCGCACTAAAAAGTATCTGTGACACATCTCGGAAATTATTTCGTCACTTTGACATAATTTTTGTACCATTTTAAATTAGCCGTTACATGAACTATTATATATGAAAATGTGCGCATTTTTATGAAAAATACAACAAAAAAATACTCATGATTGTAGCTTTTATCAGTTTTGAGATATTTTCATATAATAACGATAAGTGCCAAAATTTCAACCTTCGGTCAACTTTGACTCTATCGAAATGGTCGAAAAACGCAATTGTAAGCTAAAACTCTAATATTTTAGTAATATTCAATCATTTAACTTAATTTTGCAACTAATTGGAAGTCTCTAGCACAATATTTCGATTTATGGTGAATTTATGAAAAAAACATTTTCCTTACGTCCGCGCGGTAACTCTTCCGAAAAAATCATACATGCGATTGTGGTAATGTTTGCACCATTTTAAATTAGCCGTTACATAAAGTTTTATATATTGAAAATGTGCGCAATTTCATGCACAATACAACTAAAAACAACCCATGGTTGTAGCTTTTATCAATTTTGAAATATTTTCATATTAAAAATGATAAGTGACAAATTTTCAACCTTCGGTCACTTTGACTCTACCGAAATGGTCGAAAAACGCAATTGTAAGCTAAACCGCTTATATTCTAGTAATATTCAAGCATTTACCTTCAGTTTGCAACAAATTGGAAGTCTCTAGCACACTATTTCGATTTATGGTGAATTTATGAAAAAAATAACATTTTCTTTACGTCCGCGCGGTAACTCTTCCGAAAAAATCATACGTGCGATTGTGGTAATGTTTGCACCATTTTAAATTAGCCGTTACATAAAGTTTTATTATATGAAAATGTGCGCAATTTAATGTATAATTTAATAATAATAATTGAAGGTTGTAGCTTTTCTCATTTTTGAAATATTTGCATATAAATCACGATAAATAGAAAAAAAACCACGTTCAGTCAACTTTGACTCTACCGAAATGGTCGAAAAAACGCAAATTGTAAGCTAAAACTCTTACAGTCTAGTAATATTCAGTCATTTATCTTCATCTTGAAACAAATTCGAAGTCTCTAGCACAATATTTAGATTTATGGTGAATTTAAAAAAAATCTTTCCTTCTCTCAGCACGCGGATTCTCAGCCACAAATCTCCGAAATGCGTACGTTCCATTCTCGGAATATTTGCTCCGTTTCATTTTAGGCATTTCATAGAGTTTTATATATGAAAATGTGCGCAATTTTATGTAGAATAAAACGAAAAATATTTGAAGATTGTAGCTTTTCTTATTTCCGAAATAATTGCATATAAAAAATATATATATAAAAAATTCGACATTCGGTCAACTTTACTAGTCAGATATGGTCGAAAACTGCATTTGTAAGCTAATATTCTACAGTATAGTAATATTCAATCATTTGTCTTCATTTTGAAAGAAATTGGAACTCTCTAGGACAATATTTAGATTTTATGGTGAATTTTTAAAAATATCTGTTTACGTCCGTGCGTTACGAATTCATGCATTATTTTGTGATAATATTTTCTCTGTGTTGCTTTTATCGTTTTACGATGTGTTATATACCAAAATGATCGAAATTTAGTGTCCATTACAACGAAAAAGAAGTAACTCGTTACCTTTAACCGTTTTGCGCACAGCGCGATTTGAATACAATTATATATGAAATTTTCGTTTTTGCGCTATCATATATCGCATTATTTATATATGATAATGATAATTTCTGATGGTTGCATACTAAACTTCAGCCAATGAAAAAAAAAGGAGCCAAAAATGAACTCTTAATCTTGAAAACTAAGCGCGCTGTGAATTTTTGAAAAAAAATATTTTTTTCCGCTTCGGCGCTCACTCTGAAACACCTCCGGCACACGGGAGACATTTTTTTTTTACCGCTTCGGCGTTAAGGTTAAGTTATATTTTCATTGTAAATCTAGTTTCATCTTTCAGTAGATGTTCTCAAAATAATTCAGTTGATAAAAAAACTTATAGAAAGATTGAGTGTAAGTTTAGTAATGTGAACGTAAATATTAAAGTTTCATAAAATGAACCAATATAATGAACAAAGTTAAATCCGATCTAATGGATAAACCAGTCACGTTACCCATGATAATAATAATAATAATAATAATAATAATAATAATAATAATAATAATAATAATAATAATAGTAATGCACTCTATTAAAAGTATACTTGAGAGAGGGTCTCCTTCGTAATAATAATAATAATAATAATAATAATAATAATAATAATAATAATAATAATAATAATTCTGCCTGTACTGATGTTGATATCAATTAAGAACCGAATAAAAGCATATTTACTCTGTACTAATTTTTCATCGACATTGTCTATAATTTGTCAATAATTTGGCAGTTATGCATGAACGTCATTTCCGTATACATCCACGTCATAATTTTTCTTGCTATACATAACAGTATGCATTCTTACACCGTTTATACGCCATTTGATTCTTAAATATTTTACGTAATTGCTGTCCAAGATGGCAATTAACCAGTCTAGATTGGATGTGAAAGGATTCAGGATTTCCCCCTCTCAAATGACGTCATTAAAAGAAATCTGGCCTGGACATTCGCATCAAAGTATTTTAATGTGGAAGAAGTTGCTTCCATTTCCTGGTAGCTTTTCATTCGTGTTCTTCATTACCCATTTTCCTTACTGATTCGTTTCCAAAGCTTAGAGGCTTCAATAAACTAAGATGGAGGAGATCGGGAGAAAGGTCTTTAAGAAAACTAAGTAGAAGAGAGAGAGAGAGAGAGAGGAGAAGAGAGAGAGAGAGAAGAGAGAGAGAGAGAACGCTCACTGAAGCTACACATATCCCAATCAGGAAATTTGTTGGAAGTTGTTTTTCTAGGAAAATTTAATTTCTTCTTATGTATATATATATATATATATATATATATATATATATATATATATATATATATATATATATGTGTGTGTGTGTGTGTGTGTGTGTGTGTGTGTGTGTGTGTGTGTGTATATATATATATATATATATATATATATATATATATATATATATATACATATATATATATATATATATATATATATATATATATATATATATATATATATATATATATATATATATATATATATATATATATATATATATATATATATAAACTAAGCATTTGTACGGATATGTACAGTGATGCTCAAATCTCATGCAACATGATTCCATAAGATTTCGTTCAAAATTCACTAACTGGCAACATAGCAAGCTCCATATTTTTCTTTTATTTCAATGCGGAAACGCGATTATTGCATATAGTATGGACATAATATGTTTCACAAGAGTGAAATCTGTCATATATGTCAAAACTGTAAGAAAATGTCACGTGTAGCAAATTTCAGAAAAAAGCTCTTCGAAACATTTTCAAAACTTTCGTTCACACACCACTGGAGCATTTGACCAAAATGAAGTCGTCATTAAGCATCAGTTGAAATGTTAAATAAAAAAAAACGAAAAACAAATTGTCATAACATTCATAATGCTTCCAAAGCTAACATAAAATTTAAAATAGTCCTATTAGATTGCTTTTACATCTCAATGCTGAAAAATATGTAAATATGTATATACAAAAGTAGAATGCGCCCACCGATATCAACGTGTGACGGTGTGAGCGGAGCGTGTGTGACGTATCATTTGTGTCGGTGCAACAACCACCACCAGGGGTAACATAAGTAGGTCTACACTGAGTAGCGACAATGAAATTATCTTGAAAACACTCATTTTATATGTGTTACAGGAATATTTGGATTTTCATACATAATTAATTGCTATAATTCTTAAATATTTAAAAAATTATGGCATACAAGTAAATATTCGCCCATGCAATTATTCTTTTGTCAAAGCCAAGATATTATTCTTAGGCCTAGGTTTAGATTTCTTTACTTGACAATTAACAGTCACATCTCTCTATCAAAAATTTCTGGCCAGAAAGCAAATGAGGTTATCTACACATTCTTGTTCTTCAAGTTACCTTATGAAAGGATAAATTATACACCAAAAGCGAGGAGAAGGACTTTTAAGAAAATAATATTTTAAACCAGTTGAAAAACAAGTGTTCCATACGCCTTGATATTAATACTTATGATATTTCGATTAATAGTCATCTTCTCCATATAATCAAAATCATCATCTTATATTCCTCAAAGAACAGGTAATCTCTACAAATAAAAACATTAGTAACATTATATCTCATAAGGCTTAGATTATTCTTTTAGGCCTATAATTCATTTTGCAACATATAGGCAGCGTAAACGCAGCCTAAAACTTCAACATTCAAAGAAAATTGGTTGTAATTCATATTCCCGTTGTATTCGTCAAAAAACAGATAATCTCTACAATAAAGTCATTAATAACAGATTATATCTCAGAAGGCTTGATTATTTTTTTAGGCCTATAAAACATTTTGCAACATACAGGCAGCTTAAACACAGGCGAAAGCTTCAACATTCAAAGAAAACTTATTTTAGTTCATATTCCTACGTTGAATATGTTGTTATGACTGTTGAGCTTATTAGGTCTACTGTCAATGCAGCAGACGTAGTTAGGTGCCCATTCCGAGGAGCATGTAAAGTGTGCTTTCATTGATGGCACAGCTAACCTTATCACACCGCATTTTGAACTTAGCAGCGTAAAAAAAGAAAATCAGTTCAAATCACACTGATTACGAATTATACCAATGCATAAAAGGGATCATATTTATATAACCATAAGGAAAATAGGGCTAGCTGTGAATTCACAAACTTTTCGACATGTATGACATTAGAAAAAAAAGTATAGCACTACTTGGCAACATCACGTTGAGTCTGAGAATCTGGACGATACAAAAAGAATCATGTCGCATGAGATTTGAGCACCACTGTACTTACTGTAAGATTGACATTACCCATTGATAGTATGATACATAATTTTAGCATGTTATCCAACTTAAGAATTGTCAGTTTATTTGTTT
>NC_087204.1:6299105-6304105 GCF_015104395.2 Macrobrachium nipponense
TGGCACAAATTGTATGCAATAATAAAGACACTCCCTAATTTCATAATTATGGTAAAGTGTATAGCATTATTTGTGCACGTACAAAAAAGACAATATTCCCTTTTCCGTTTTCTGAATTGTATTCCCAGCCCCAGGGAGACAGGATTGCAATGCCGCATCTCTGTTACACAAAGTAAAACTACTTTTGTCACAGTGCAACAGGAAGTCGCTATCGTCACCGCCCACTTGGTCGTAATAGTCTTTCGTATATCGCTCTGGAGTCATGTCAGTATACCATGTAGCTCATGTCATCGCGTTCTGCCATTATTATGCGTAAAGCGGCGCTGTCATAACCACTCATTTGAAAAATATACTTCGCCTGTGGTGCTATAGAAGCAACGTGACATTAAAGTTCATGACGGTTATGTTGGTGTGAAATGTTATGCATTTTCTCATGACCTTGGATGTTAGAGAATTAAACGGAACCATTCACCATTCCAATAGTGTCTATTTAAATTACATAACCTTCGTAATGATCAGTGCTTGATAGAAAGGTTATCACAAAAGAAGCTGATTAACATTTTGGATAAATAATGCCACTATTTTCTCTCTTTACTGACTAATGCTTTTCTCTGGGGGTTAGTGCCGTCAGTGTACCTCACGGGGTTCACTGTAGGCATTACTAAACGTTCTCTGCAGCGTCCCTAGCTGCAACTCCTTTCGTTTCTTTCACTGTACCTCCATTCATATTACCTTTCTTCCATCTTGCTATCCACCCTCTCCTAACAATTATTTCATAGTGCAGCTGCTTTGAAGTTTTCCTCCTTTTATACCTCAGTAACCTTTTTATCTCAGTTTCCCTATCAGCGCTGAAGGACCTCATAAGTCTCAGCGCTTGGCCTTATGCCTAAACTCTATATTCCATTCCAACCAATGTTTAAGAATTAGGTCAGAATTCCAGTTATACTGAAATATCTTTTTTTTTTTTTTTTTAATATCTTCCCGAGTCCATGCCCTTATCCTCTAAAAACATTTATTAAAAAAATTAATTATCTTAAAAGGATCAGAGTAAAGTAGCCGACTTCCCCCCCACCCCCGCCCCTTCTTAGCGAATTGAGGGAAGCCAGGAACGCCCTCTTATTAATCAAATTAAGCCAGGCGCCCCCATATGCGACCTCGTTGGAGAAATGGAGATAAAAATGGAGAGGCAGGTGGACGGTATCTTGTTAAGGATCTTAACAATTCTTCATTATTAAAGGAAAAAAGAAAGTCCTCAGTTTTATGGTTTGAGCTGAGATATGCACTTTATTTTTGTCATTGAAGCTTACTCGGGGAGGAAGCCTGCGAACTATACTATGTTGTTGTAGTAGTTGTTCTTGTTCTTGTTGGACGGGAGAGCTTAAAAGGGTCTGAAAAAGGTGTTTGACGTTGAGTAAAAAATACAGGACTTGTAGGTTAGCATGTTTATGATTTATTTATTAAAATGAAAATGTAAAAAACAAATAAATAATGTGCATGATAAACAGTACAGAACTATTATTTCTAATAAAATATAGCGTATTTATATAATATGCAAGTTGCAAATTTGACGCACGCGTTGGTTAATACCAATGGTCTAGTTTCGCAGTTGTGAAATATGTTCGTTTAATAAGCTCCTGGGTCTGCAAGCACCCAGCGCCATCTGGCACGTCTTCAGCATCAAACAGCTCTTGTCAGTGCGATCACCTGTGACTTTCTGGGTCGCTGGCGACACGTGTCCAAGAAATGGGAAGTTCCGTCTCAGGGGATTCGAAAGCATGGAAGTTTTGATTTAGGTGTGTCCCTTTTGATACGTTTTGCATACTATATCTTGAAGAAATGTCAAAGGAAGGAGAAAATTTTTTTTCTATAATTTTAAAAGATTAATGCTGTTCGTTATATATATATATATATATATATATATATATATAGTATATATATATATATCTGTGTGTGTGTGTGTGTGAAATACAAATCGTACGAAACGAAGAACGAAATAGACACCCACTCTAGACCTTTGGTATTTACCTACGCGTGTATCAAATTTGCAACCAGCAACTGCATCAAAGCAGGTAAAATGTTTCGGAATGCTGAGAGGGAAAGGGAAGCAAAAGAGAGGTTTAGAGAAACAGCAGATATAAACGGCAAACAATGAGGGAATAAACAATAAACATCGAGGGAAGATTGGAGAAGGGTCCCCATAAAGAGTATCAAAGAGCTTTGACATGGCGGATAGGGCACAAAAGAAAGAAGGAGGAGAGAGAGGGGAGGGGGTAAAGAAGAGAGGGAGATGGCATGATAGATTAACGAATAAAGAAACGTCTGAATACAAAGAAAACAGAAACGTTAAACAAAGACTTAGATATATTTATCAATCAGCAAAGTTGAATGGATTCCCAAGTAATGTGACACAGATTATGATTCAATATTTAGATAATACTTTTAAGTAAACAGTAAAGTTGTGTTGATCAAGGCGATGGTATTAGTGCGCTTATCATTTACAGGAAGTGCTACTGTGCTCTCTCTCTCTCTCTCTCTCTCTCTCTCTCTCTCTCTCTCTCTCTCTCTCTCTCTCTCTCTCCCCCCTAAGCAGGATGTCGACGCTCTAGGAGCTAGAGACCCATTTCAGAGACTCGAATTAATGTGCTTGCAACAGATGTTGTTGCTCTTGCAAGGGTCCTTACCCGATACGGAAGTGCAATGCAGCAGGTTCAGATGTTGTTTATTCAGAAAGTGTGGAGTTGTTAACCCCCCCAACCTCTCTCTCTCTCTCTCTCTCTCTCTCTCTCTCTCTCTCTCTCTCTCTCTCTCTCTCTCTCTCACACACACATACACACACACACACACATACACACACACACACACACAAAGGACATATATACATTAGTATTTGTTAATCGATCTTTTAAATGTACAAGATTTTTGACATTCTTTTTACTTATTATTATTATTATCTTTATTTTCTTTGCATATGTCGCAATTCCAAATTTTATCTTGAGATATTTAGAAACTTCAAGCAGTACTTCAGTTCTAATGCCTTATTGCAAAGGATTTTGAGTATATTTATTTATTTTTTTATTGTTAATTTTTTAAAATTTATTTATTTTGCAGACTACGGCGCAAATTCCAAATTTAGACACGTCAAGCAGTAATTCAGTTCGAATTCCTTTTTGCCAAGAATTTTTAGTAATTTCGCGGTATAAGAATCTAGTGCAATACTATCGGGAGTTTGGCTTCGGAGACACGTTATTATAGGGTGTTTATTACACAAAGTACTATCAAGTAGAGGAATAGAATTAAATAAACTAACGATAAACACAGAAAAAGATTCAAAGTTGACTGCATGAATTTTCAGCTAATTCAGTAGGTTTTGTTTTGTCTTTTATTACTTCATAGAGTAAATACTAAAAAAACCAGCCCCATTAATGCAACGCCCCAAGTATCATACTTTACCTCTCTCGGAATTTAGCATCTCATCCTATGACCAAAAAGATCACCATTTTCCCTTTCCCTTTCCACAATCGAGATGAACTTTAATACACCATCGTACCAACCCAAAGAACTTATGCCATACTGTTCCATCACCGGAAAAAACTTCAGATGTCCCTCCAAAGACGAAAGAAGTTCATGAATCCCCTTCAGGGGACAAAAATTAAACTTCAGTAATACCATCCATGCAAACTCGTTCACAATAAAAAAAGTTTAATGCTCAACTTGGGAATCTTTGGAGATTAGTTGCTCCCATAAGTGGATGACTACATCTCGTGTTGATGAATACCATAGGAGAGCTCTCTCTCCTTCGAGGGTAATCTCATTTCCCCACTAAAAGGCACGTTGCCTTTTTCCATAAAATGACGAGATTTGGAGACGCCAGGAAACTTGAAGAGTTGATGAGGAACTGCTTAAAAAGGAGGAGCATCTCCTCACTGATTCCTGTTCTTTCTCAGCTGCGTTCGTCAGCTCATTTTCCTTTTCCGCTTACTTGGGGAGTAAGCCTACAAACTACTTGGTTTTTGCGGTGGGGGGGTGTGTGTGATGGGAAATGTGTAAAAAGGTCTGAAAAAGGTGTTTCGCGTAGAGTTAAAACGATACAGGAATTTTAGGATAGGACATTTATGATTTATTTGTTAGATTGAAAATTTAATAAATTAACAATGTGCACATTGAACAGTACAGAAAAATTATCTCTAATGAAATATATAGTATCTTTTTCATTTTCGTTGGCGAAATAAAGGGGTATATGTCCACAGATTTTATCACGATTTAATTTATTTGATGTACTGAATTTGAAGGCAATATATCTATTCAGTTATTTCGTGTTTCCACCTATAATGAGAGTATATGAACGCGTTTAATTCGCGTCCTTTTTATTTCATCATTGTTGTTAGTACGAGTAGTCCTAATTATGAGTGTTAATTACGAAGACCACTTCACGTTAAGTTAGTAATATAATGTTTGCAACTTATGCGCCCCGAGTAAGCTGGAGGTCAAATCACGGCTTGTTTTATGTATAGATATGTATATTTTGATATACAGATCATTTCTCATGGTGTGAAGAAAAAAATCCAAGTGACAGAAAATCAACTTTGATGTGACATTAAGGTATTGAATGGTGTGATCGTTAAGTAGATGCCATACTAAAGAAATGTTGCCTTGATTTGTTCCTGTTGCCTGTTAATGATTGTAAACTGTTAGATATGAAAGAAAAAACCTTTATTAATCTTTGCCATTCTTTTATCACAGTTATAGATTTAATACTGTTTTAAAATTAGACTTGGCTCAGTTTTTGTTAAAGGTATTGTTCGTTCTTCTTCCGTTTGGGCCCATGTATTCCAATTAATTTTCATTCTATTTGGATTTACATAGTCAATATTATTATATTAAAATAATCTTGCATGTTTTGAGTCGAACATTTTTACAAATTTGTAACGAATTTATATACCTAAATTGAACAGTAACATTTTTAATTTCATTTCCATTAACGTTAACCGATCCCCTTATCC